>NW_025322504.1:0-161508 GCF_019176455.1 Solea senegalensis
TACTAAGTTTCAAGTGGATACAACAATCCCTGTTGGAGCAGCATCAAAAACTATAAATGTAATTCTGTCTGCTGTCACCAGGGGGCGCTGTATTTGAAAATGAATATTTTCATATAGACGTGTTCAGGGCCGGACTATCATCAATCCCAGCAACTTTGGTTCAGATCGGACCAGGATTGGCAAAGTTGTAACAGTTTGTTTTTTTTGAATTTTCTACCACCACCAGGAGGCGCTGTTTTCAAAATGTACCGTTTCAGCAACACAGTCATCTTCAGGAACTAACCATCATCAACTATAGCAAGTTTGGTTGGGATCAGACCTTCCATCGCAAAGTTATAAGAGTTTCATTGTCTGCTGTGAAAAATTATTATTATCTCCAACTTTGGCGCCCCCTATGTCGTACGCCATAAAATATTTTAAAAAGCTTTTGATAACTTTTGATGCTCAACTCGTCCACAATGATCTCACCAAGTTTGAAGGTGATCGCACAAAAGCTCTAGGAGGAGATAATTGAAATACAAGCTGTCATACTGTCTGCTGTCACCAGGGGGCGCTGTTTTCTAAATTGAATATTTTCATATAGACGTCTTTAGGGCCGGACTGTCATCAATCCTAGCAAGTTTGGTTCAGATCAGACCAGGATTCGCGAAGTTGTAGCAGTTTGATTTTTTGTCCCAAAAATCCGACTTTGCGTCGTTGCCATGGCAACACCGTTAAACGATTTGTCGTCATATTGGTCACGCATCATCTACCATGTGTTGTGACTATTGTCACCAATTTTGAGTGCGGTACGATTATCTGTGTAAAAGTTATTCCCGAAATCCTAAAAAAACTTTTTTTTTGTGTATTTTCTTTCACCACAAGGAGGCGCTGTTTTCAAACTTCACCGTTTTTTCATAGACGTCTTCAGCCATGGCCCATCATCAATCATAGCAAGTTTGGTTTGGATCGGACCTTCCATCGCAAAGGTATAAGAGTTTTGTTTTTCTGATGCGAAACATCAGAATCATCACGAACTTTGCCGCCCCCTATCTCGCGCGCCATGTGACATTTGAAAAAACTTTTGATACCGTGAGCTCCTCAACTGGTCCACAGGGACCTCACCAAGTTTGAAGGTGATCGCACGAAAACTCTAGGAGGAGTTAGTTCAAATACCATTGCTGCGAATTCGCCAAAATCGCCAAAAAATCGCCAATCAACCCAAGATGGCGGAATTCCTGTTGGGTTTGGATCATGGTCATAATGTAATTTTTTCTTCATCCTGACCCACTACACATGTGTACCGAATTTCGTGCATGTGCGATATTTGTGTTGGTCATGGTGAATTTGGACAGGTGGCGCCGCACTTATTGGCCCCTCCCACATTCAATTTTCGACGCACATTCCCCGAACCTTTTTCAGACGTAAATTTACACCAGGATTGATGCGGTCACAAAAATCTGTGAGTTTTGGGGTATGGGAAAGGCCTCAAAAAGGCGATTCATTTGGGGGAATAATAAGAATAATAATAATAACTAGTACCGCGCGCGGTTCTGAACGGGTTCGAGCCGACCCACGCGGGTCGCCGTGTGCCACGGCTCCCCGCGTGCCTCGCGCTCTCACCCGTTCATTCACCGCGCGCGGTACTAGTTATTTTCAGTACTAGTTATTTTCAGCGGCGTCCCCGCACATGCCGATCCAAATTTCGGGGGGGATCGGCAACGTATGGCAAAGTTATAAGGCACTTCCTGTTTAAAATGGCCGACTTCCTGTTCGGTCAAATGCGCGTCCGTAAACGTGTTCAGGGAAGTTCCCTTGTCTTACATATCAAGTTTTGTGCAGATCCGACAATCTTAGAGTTTACTTCCTGTTTCGGGCATTCCACTTACTGTTGGGAGGTCATCTTTTGCAGACATGCTCAGGACAGGTCCCTGGTGTGACATATAAGGTTTCATGCAAATTGGACAACGTACAGCAAAGTTAGCGGGCACTTCCTGTTTAAAATGGCCAACTTCCTGTTCGTCTCTGGAAACATGTTCAGGGAAGGTCCCGTAACTCACATATCTAGTTTTGTGTCAATCGGACAATGTAAGACTTTACTTCCTGTTTCGGGCGTTCCACTTCCTGTAGGGAGGTGACCTTTTACAGACATGCTCAGGACAGGTTGCTGGTGTCACATATAAGGTTTTGTGCAGATCGGACAATGTACTGCAAAGTTAGAGGGCACTTCCTGTTTAAAATGGCCGACTTCCTGTTCGGTCAACGGCGTCTACGTAAACATGTTCAGGGAAGGTCCCGTAACTCACATATCTAGTTTCGTGTCAATCGGACAATGTAAGACTTTACTTCCTGTTTCGGGCGTTCCACTTCCTGTAGGGAGGTGACCTTTTACGGACATGTTGAGGAAGGGTCTGGGGTCGCACATACTAAGTTTCAAGTGGATACAACAATCCCTGTTGGAGCAGCATCAAAAACTATAAATGTAATTCTGTCTGCTGTCACCAGGGGGCGCTGTATTTGAAAATTAATATTTTCATATAGATGTGTTCAGGGCCGGACTGTCATCAATCCTTGCAAGTTTGGTTCAGATCGGACCAGGATTGGCAAAGTAGTAACAGTTTGTTTTTTTAGAATTTTCTACCACCACCAGGAGGCGCTGTTTTCAAAATGTACCGTTTCAGCAACACAGTCGTCTTCAGCAACTAACCATCATCAACTATAGCAAGTTTGGTTGGGATCAGACCTTCCGTCGCAAAGTTATAAGAGTTTCATTGTCTGTTGTGAAAAATTATTATTATCTCCAACTTTGGCGCCCCCTATCTCGTACGCCATACAATATTTTAAAAAGCTTTTGATAACTTTTGATGCTCAACTCGTCCACATTGATCTCACCAAGTTTGAAGGTGATCGCACAAAAGCTCTAGGAGGAGATAATTGAAATACAAGCTGTCATACTGTCTGCTGTCACCAGGGGGCGCTGTTTTCGAAATTGAATATTTTCATATAGACGTCTTTAGGGCCGGACTGTCATCAATCCTAGCAAGTTTGGTTCAGATCAGACCAGGATTCGCGAAGTTGTAGCAGTTTGATTTTTTGTCCCAAAAATCCGACTTTGCGTCGTTGCCATGGCAACACCGTTAAACGATTTGTCGTCATATTGATCACACATCATCTACCATGTGTTTTGACTGTTGTCACCAATTTTGAGTGCGGTACGATTATCTGTGTAAAAGTTATTCCCGAAATCGTAAAAAAACTTTTTTTTGGTGTATTTTCTTTCACCACAAGGAGGCGCTGTTTTCAAACTTCACCGTTTTTTCATAGACGTCTTCAGCCATGGCCCATCATCAATCATAGCAAGTTTGGTTTGGATCGGACCTTCCATCGCAAAGTTATAAGAGTTTTGTTTTTCTTATGCGAAACATCAGAATCATCACGAACTTTGCCGCCCCCTATCTCGCGCGCCATGTGACATTTGAAAAAACTTTTGATACCGTGAGCTCCTCAACTGGTCCACAGGGACCTCACCAAGTTTGAAGGTGATCGCACGAAAACTCTAGGAGGAGTTAGTTCAAATACCATTGCTGCGAATTCGCCAAAATCGCCAAAAAATCGCCAATCAACCCAAGATGGCGGAATTCCTGTTGGGTTTTGATCATGGTCATAATGTAATTTTTTCTTCATCCTGACCCACTACACATGTGTACCGAATTTCGTGCATGTGCGATATTTGTGTTGGTCATGGTGAATTTGGACAGGTGGCGCCGCACTTATTGGCCCCTCCCACATTCAATTTTCGACGCACATTCCCCGAACCTTTTTCAGACGTAAATTTACACCAGGATTGATGCGGTCACAAAAATTGGTGAGTTTTGGGGTATGGGAAAGGCCTCAAAAAGGCAATTCATTTGGGGGAATAATAAGAATAATAATAATAATAATAATCCTTCCAGTTTCAAGAGGGTTCTTGCAACCTTGTTGCTCGAACCCTAATAATAATAATAATAATAATAATCCTTCCAGTTTCAATAGGGTTCTTGCAACCTTGTTGCTCGAACCCTAATAATAATAATAATAATAATCCTTCCAGTTTCAATAGGGTTCTTGCAACCTTGTTGCTCGAACCCTAATAATCCTTCCAGTTTCAAGAGGGTTCTTGCAACCTTGTTGCTCGAACCCTAATAAGAATAATCCTAGCGATTACAATAGGGTTCTTGCAACCAAGTTGCTCGAACCCTAATAATAAGAAGAATAATCTTCACAGTTTCAATAGGGTTCTTGCAACCAAGTTGCTCGAACCCTAATAATAAGAATAATCTTCACAGTTTCAATAGGGTTCTTGCAACCAAGTTGCTCGAACCCTAATAATCTTTACAATTACAATAGGGTTCTTGCAACCAAGTTGCTCGAACTCTAATAATCCTTCCAGTTTCAAGAGGGTTCTTGCAACCTTGTTGCTCGAACCCTAATAATCCTTCCAGTTTCAATAGGGTTCTTGCAACCTTGTTGCTCGAACCCTAATAATCCTTCCAGTTTCAATAGGGTTCTTGCAACCTTGTTGCTCGAACCCTAATAATCCTTCCAGTTTCAATAGGGTTCTTGCAACCTTGTTGCTCGAACCCTAATAATAATAATAATAATCCTTCCAGTTTCAATAGGGTTCTTGCAACCTTGTTGCTCGAACCCTAATAAGGCAAACATATTAAGCCGAACACTGCACACGAAAAAACAAGTGACATAAAACACCTTCTCCCATCGTTGTTTTGGGGAAATGTGTAACTAGTTTTTGTTTGAAATGGTCCTCTGTGAAAAGATTGTGTCAGACTTTTTTTGCTGATCCAAAAAATGATCCGATCCGTGACTCTGATCCGCGGAACAATCCGATCTGTGAGTTTTTTGATCCGTTGCACCCCTACTATGTACATCTCTGCTGTCACAATAGTCAGATACTTATTTGTTTCGTATGAATTATAAATTTAGTTAAAGGTCTGCAAGTTGTTCACCTGAATATAAGAAGTTTGCTTCCTAAAATTGACCTTTTAAGAGTCTGGCTTACTTACAACAAACCTCATGTAATCACTCTATCAGAAACCTGGTTGAACAGTAATATTCCTGACAATGATGTTAAACTTGACAATTGTGCTCTAGAGGAGGGGGACTTATGACATATATCTCCTCAAGTCTGACCTCAGAGGTAGTCATACCAACTGATAATCCTTTGTATTTTGAATGTCTCTTTGTCAGGATAATTTTTCATGAAAACAAAAAAATAATTATTGGAAATTTCTGTAGACCTCCTAGATCTTCTACAGAATCGACAGATTGTATTTTGTCTAACATTAACTCCTTAGACCACTCAAGTGAGAAAATTCTCTTAGGGAATTTTAATTCTAACTAGCTCGACCGATCTTCTCTCAAAGATCACAATCTTTTCACAGTTTAAACCTCACACAACTTATAGCTGAACCCACTATGTTCTAGTTCAGCTGCTTGATCTGATACTAGTCACCCATCCTGATAGAATTTTTTTTAATTTCCCAGAGGGAACCTCCCAAAGGGATTAATAAAGTCATCTGTCTGTCTGTCTGTCTGTCCGTCTGAATTATTCAGTCTGGGGTATTATCTGATTCTTTTAGTGAACACACCATTGTCTTTTGTGATTGGAAAATTGAAATGCCTCATCTTCCTCCTAAATGTATTTATTTAAAGAAAGCTAATAATATTAATCCTGATCTTTTTAACTGAGACATTATAAACTAATGAATAAATAAAAAATAAATAAATATATGAAGATGCGTGGCATTTTTTTTACACTGAGTTTCTCGAGGTCATAAAGAAACACGCACCCTGGTCAACCATTTGAGTTAAGGGTAGACATTTACTGTGGATTAAAGAAGAACTTACTAATTTATTCAAACAAAGAGACAAAGCCTGGAAAAAATATCGAGCAACTAACGATGTCTCTGATTGAAATGCTTATAAAGATTTGTGGAATAAATGTACAACGAAAACAAGAAATGCTAAAGCCAATTATTATAAAGATTCCCTAACAACCAACTTTTAGAACCCCAAACAATTCTGGAAGATAATCAATAGTGTAACTAATAATTCTACGAAAAAATATTCTTCTCATATTAAAATGAATAATGAAGTTATTAGTGATTCAATATTAATTGCAGAAGGCTTTAGTTTAATTTGATGTCGTCATCAGAAATCCTCACCACTCCTCTCACCATCGTAGCGCCTCTCGGTGTGGGCACTAGTCCAGGCACATCCGGTTGCGTACATTCAACCGCAGAAGAAGAAGAACTACTCTCGTTGTAGCTGCTGAGATGCAGAGCATCCACCGTGCCAGAGGGGGAGCTGTGTATCTGAGAGCTGGCCTATCTATTACGTCACTTCCAGGTACCTGGCCAATCACAGGACAGTGGGAAAGCTCTTGTTGGCTGGCCAATCACAACACAGTCCACATTCTGGGGGTGTGGTTTTGGTCTGAAACAGCGCGCCTGATGAGAGTGTCAGTGAGGAGATATTTTGATCGGCTCGTTTGCAGCGATTAGGAGGTTTTTAATCATGAAAACAAGTTAATATATGTAAGTAGACCTCCATAACTAACATATATGTGTGATACAAGAATCTTGATGCAGATGATACTGTAATTTACGTCTAAACCTGAAATTTCAAAATTTCAGCACTCCTTTACAATCTAATTTTAACCTAATTAAAAAATGGATTCCATCAAACAAGCTTCTCCTGAATAAGAAGAAATCTCACAGCATGTTTTTCAGTAAAATATCTGATAGGCCATCTGAAGATTGGTCCTTAAATTTTCTTGATGAAGCGCCACTACAAAATTTTAATACTTGGGCCTCTGGCTTGACTGTCATTTATCCTTTAAATCCCATATTGACTCAATTACAAAGAACATTTATTATTATTTGAAATTACTATATCGTTCAATCGACTGCTTCACACTACAGGTACGGAAAAGAATTATGTATCAAATGCAGTGATTTATTTTTGTGTGTCACTGAGACATTTAGACTCCGCTCTGTAAGCCACGCCGGGAGCAGCCTGGACGTGGAGTGGTGAGGGTCTCCTCTCTGTTCTGACTGCAGGCTGGGACTGCTGCGGAGGCTACTGTGAGACTGACCGCCTGTGAGTGTTTTGGTTGGGGGAGGGTATCCCAGCAGCACCCGCTGCTTGTGGAGCACCGTAATTGCAGAGTGATACGTGCATTCACATGAGAGTCTACAAACATCACAAAAGTCTGACACCAGAAAAAGTCACTAGATTTGTCACTAGTCACTTTTGACAAAAAATTATGCTAGTAGGCAGGGCTGGCCCGAGCCTTTAGGGGGCCATAAACAGAATTTGATGGGGGCTCCCCCTCCAACTATGAGGAGTCACCTGTGCTTGACGATTATTCACGTCACACTATAATGTTACATTATCAGTTGTAATACAGACGGATTATGAACCTCTCTTCACCTGGGTACAGATGCATAAGGACCACTGTATTTGTTCAAGAGTGGGTGCATATGGGAAGGGCAGAAAATTGTGAATCTGGTGCATTTTTGAGATGGCCAGCTGGGAAAGGGCAATACATAAATTTGTTCAGATTCATAGCCTTTTGCTTTTTGACTTATTAAGGTAGTGACTTGGGCTTGGGTTTCAGGGCCCCTTGACCTCTTGGACCCGGTCGGCTCATTCAGTAATCCATCCTTGCTCACATGCCAACAATGTTTTGGGGCTCCCCTCTACTTCTGGCCCTTGGTAGACCCCTGTATTAATATAGTCGCTATTTTCACCAAACCAGACACATTTTAGCCTTAGAGGGCACTTCACAGATTTATTTAAAACTTTCATATTCAAAGTATATGAATGTATGGTTTACTGAAGTTAAATTGAAAAATTTATTAATTCATTCAATCAATCATGTCACTTGTTATTTAATATACAAACAAAAAAAAAACCCAAACACTCGATTGGGGGCCCCCTTGTGTGCCTCGGGCCGGCCCTGCTAGTCATCACGGTGTGGTGGGATTTTTCGAGGGAAACAATAAAAGTGTCCTCCCATCCCACTTCCACAAACACTTCCACATTGATATAGACTAAAAGTCATATCTCGATATTTTTTCGCTGAATGACGATACTCGATATATATATCTCAGTATTTTTCCTGTGATGTAATTGGGGTTTCCCCCAAAGCATTATTGCATATTAGATAAAATGTTTTCCAGAGGCAAACCCTTTAAAAAAATAAACAAACAGCCCGTTTTAAGTTTTAAGCTTGCCAAATGCCAAATGCAGCGGTCACTGAAATAAAAATGCTTCTTAAAAAATAAAACAAATCTCCTCCCTGCATGACAATAACATACAGCAATTAATTCAAAAATACAATGTGAATAAAATTTTAACAAAAATAAAAACGGACTTAATGAAAAATGAAAAACAATAAAAATTGTATCTATGAAAATGAATGCTTAATCGGGTTTGGACAATTTTCTCAATTATTTCACATAGACATTTAACACAGCTTGTTGATATGATAATTAAATAAAGTCTTATATTTTATTATCAGTATTTACAACTTCGGGCTTCCATATTACCAAAAGTGACTGACAGTAATGGAAAATAAGTCAAAACTCTATAGTGTGTGAACTACGAACCAGCTAGTTCCTGCCTCCTCAGCTTGAGCGGGACTTAAGGCAAAACAGCCAATCATCAGCCGGTCACACTCAAAGCCAGTGTCACATTTGAGGCAACAACAGAAGAGGGAGGACTGAGAGGAGGGGGAGAGGAGCTAAGTAGCATGGACATCACTAATATCATATTAACCTAAAATCTAGACATTACAACAACACTGTGAAGTAGGGTGATGCTATGCTAGGCCCAGTTACGTTACCAAATCCTTAAAAGACGTAAAAGTGTCCTTTTGTGGTGCTGTCTGTTTGTCCAGAGACTGTAGATGGTTGACTGTGTTTCTGGTGTCTGTTGCTCAGCTTCCTCCCTACAAAGTTAGCTAGTTGGAGCTAACCTGACTCTGGATCATTGGTTGACCCTTAGGCAGGTTCTGGCGTCACTGCCTCTGATGGGGAGGATAGCAGCTTGCTGCTGGAAGCTTGTTTATCTCTGTACTGAAGGATCTTCAGTTGAAGAGCTAATGTCTGTGTCCTTCCTGCACCCAGAAGGGCAGGGGAGAGCAGAGGTCTGTGTCCTCCGCTGAGATGGAGAAGAGAAGAGAAAGAAGGAGGGGAACCTGGCTTTTGTATTGTTTGTCACATCGGGTCACATGTCACAAAGTAACCACTGAGGTGGGTTTCCCACTGATGTGTGAAAGATAAGGGATCGTAGAGACTGAGTTTGACCCTCTTTGTCTTTGAGCAAAGGGCCATGTGGTCTTCATCCAAGATTGGCAACACTGGATTAGACAGCCCCACAACACTCATAGCCTTGAGATACCCATGGCCAATCTTGTCCACCCCTGGCACAACGCCAGATGTTTGACCACCTCAGCAACTTCTGCCCCAGATTTTGGCCAACTCATCCCCAGGCCCCCTGGCTCCGGTTCCTCAATGGAATATGTGTTGGTGGGATTCAGGAGCATTTCTTCCACTGCCTAACTATCTCCCCAGTTGGCATCAGTACAACCCCCGAGGTGCCAGATGGTTTGCCAGAACTTCTTTAGAGCTGATAGATAGTCTTCCTCCATGGCCTCATTGAACTCCCTTTTGCCTCAACAACTGCCACAGCCATGTCCTGCTTGGCTTGCTGGTACCTGTCAGCTGCTTCGAGAGACCCACAGGCCTCCTCCTTCACCTGACCTCTGGTGTCCACCAGCGGGTCCAATAACTGAACACCACTCGGGTTCACATCAGACCCAGTGATGTACGGTGTGGTTCATGACTGGTGAGGCATTGAGTCCTCTCCCCTGTCTAATCCTTCTCCAAGAAAATCTCCGTCACTCTGTTGTAAAAACCGCCCTCTGCGTAGAAGACCTGTAACCCATTGTGCTTATGGGGCTCAGCACTGTGCCTCACTCTGTGCATTTTCACTGCATTTATGGTCGATCAGAAAGACATGTCACACACATTCATTAAATATATTAGACAGACTGTGGAACGTCAGCATATGTAGTACATGTGTAATCAAACATGTATATTGGTGATATAAAGGGAGACAGCAATGGGCATGCGCCAACTGCCTGCTTCGTTCAGTGTGTGTAGCACAGTGCCGTCACAGCTGAGGCCCAGCTCATCGCTCTCTCATATATTTGAACAGCAAATGCGTGAAAAGAGCAAAATGTTGAAATCATACAGAAAACAAATTTATAGAACATACAAGTGGACAAATTGATTTTCTCTTATCATTGTTAATATTTTGTGCTTCGCCTGCCTCCCCTGACTGCACGTCACTGGCCTACCCTCCCAATCACGCCCCTTCAGGTCACACTGGTATTGCACTGGGGCGTCATCCAGCACCCATCCCAGGGCCTCCAAAAAAGGACAGTCAGGACCCTATGATCACATGAATGAAGAAAAATATATATGGGAACTTTTGATCCCAGCCTTGTGTGTTCATCAGAGTTGTGTTTTAAGACAGAGTTGTGTTTTAAGACAGTGTTTACCAATCCTGGTCCTCAGGGAACACTGCCCTGCATATTTTAGATGTTGGCAACATTCATTGAGGACCAGGGTTGGGAAACACTGTTTTAAAGTTTGGGTGGGCCTCAGAGGACTTTTCTCAGGATTTCAAAATGGGCCCTGGATCTCTTAGTTTGGAAATGGCTGCTGTGACATATTAATCAATGTAATTTTGTGTCTCTGTTGTGTCCTATGTGTCCAGGTCTTCTCCCTGGACAAAGTGGATGCCTTTCAGGACTTCTACAGCCCCTTTAAGGCTGATGTGAAGATTAACATGCTGGAGCGTTGTGCAGAGCAGATTGCCACCCTCTGTGCCACACTCAAAGAGTATCCTGGAGTCCGATATAAAGGGTGAGAACCACCAAACCTTTTTGCTAATTTTTATTCTAAACTATATACCAAATACTGTTTTAATTGTAGCATTTGTCCTATGTGCTCAAGAGATAAGGCTATTCACAGTGAATAAATGCCTCTCTTTACTAAAGGTGGTTGTGTGTGTGATGGTTTAGGGAGTACAAAGACTGTGCAGTCCTGGCCCAGATGCTTCAGGAAAAGCTGGATGGCTACAAGGCTGATGACCCTACTATGGGAGAGGTATGATGTGAAGCTAAAAAAAAAAAAGACTAAATTTCAATAACCAAATGCAGCTCAGAAAAATCACTGTGCCTCAAATCTGATCAGGGCTGTGAGGACACATAAATCCAATCACCAATTTTCACATTACTTCATGTGGTCCTAGATCAGATGAGAACAGTCATTTCAGAGTCAATGCAGCTTTTTGCCTCTGTGAATGAGCTGAGCTTTCATGTCATCAACCTGCACATAAATGGCCCGTGAGCCGCATGTTGTAATAATGCAGTCCGCACGCTTATTGTCACCAATGAATGCATTTTATTTTACAACTTTCGATCATGACAAATAGTTTCTGACATGTTAGATCTCCAGCGTCACCACAACAGCTGTCACAAGCACTTCAAGGTTGACTGCCCAACAGGCAGAAATATATGAGAAGACAGGATATGCAGTCTTTATCTGAGCAGGGCTGTGAAGTCTTACGCATTGAGTGTGAAAGTCACGCTTTTCGGTCTTTTGTCACACACTCCCACCCACAACCGGGAGGAAACTGTTCTCATACACATGTGCTTGTTTAGCAGTTCTTATATTAGCAGATACTCCATCTTGTGGCCAAAAGGGGAACCACACCTCTCTGTATGTGTTACTTCTCATCACAGAAACTGGAGCACTGCTGTAATTAAATCTAACCAGAAAGTATATTGACATCTATTTGATGTGAGTTTTAGTACTGTATTGTAAAGTATTGTATATAATATAAATGATTAGACTCTGATGATCAATTCTTTTTCATATATAAACACTGAATGATGCACTATTTGTTGCAGTCATCCAGTTAATTAAGAATAACCAAACACAGTGTTTCCCACAGGATTTTGGGAGAATGTGATGGGAGGGTCTCTGACCCTCAGGGGTGAGGGGGTGTACATTTTCAAGCCGATGTATGTCTTTAGTGCATTTTGAGACCACTGAATGTGGTCTCAAACCTGTTGGTAACCTAAGTTACCAACAGGTTGTTAAGTTGGTAACTTAACAACCTGTTAAGTTACCAACATAACAGGTTGGTAACTTCCATGAGAACTTTCAAAGGCATATCAGGAATATTTCAATGACACAAAGTCATTCATTCGTTTTTTCATTCATTCGTTCGTTCGTTCGTTCATTCATTCATTCAATGTTCATTCGTTAATCTTCACATATTTGTTCATACTTTTGTTGATACTCAAAAACAATATATAAGTATATACAGTAAATAACCAAGTTATTTAAATAGGCATATTGCTCCCTCACATGATTAGTTATGAGTTTATTTAAACTCACTTATCAGTGATTGGTGATCGGAAATCCTGATCGCGTAAAGCAGTGTATATCGTGTAAATAGCCTAGACTGTGTTTGATTGTTACTGGGGCCTACAGCTTCTTACTAATGAAACACACTGGCATTCTGAACATTTATTGTTTTCATATAATATTAATTTTTATAAGCAAGAGAGAGAAAGCACGAACAGCAGAAGGAAAGATGCGGGAAATTAGCACCATGGACAGCGGAATGTTAGACTCGGTTTGGTATGTTAGTAGTTGATTGGCGCAATGAGATCAGCAACATAGCCTACACTGCTCCGTTATCAACTTCAACTTAATAGCCTACTCTCTGCACTGAATTGAAAATTGCTGGCCAAAACTGAATCCGAATATCAGGAAACACTTGGCCAAAAACTAAAATAAGTTATTATGCCAATTCTGTATGGCTGCATGCGCAATGACTCAACCGTCATTTGTCATTTTACCATACTGTTCATATTGAACAGACATCACTGTGTTTACTTGGAAATATGACTGTATATTTATTTGTATTTCCATCGTCCGTTTGGTCTTAAATTTCATTTACAAGTTGTATTAAAAGGTCTTGAAAAGTATTAAATTTAACTTGTTTATACCTGTAAACACCCTGTTTGCATGCATCATCAAAATATCCTCTTTTGGTTGTTGATGACATGAAAGCGACACTTTCCTCAGATGAAGGAAGATAAAGCTTCTGGAATATTGGTGGGAATGGAACAGTAAAATACCATTAACTTACGCTGTGTTTACATGCTGTGTTTATTTTGACGGGAATTGCGGAATGGTATTATTCTCATTTTCATTCAAATTTAAAATGATATTTGTGCAGATCTGATGTTATCTTCTGTCTGTAGAATAAGATGTGAGTAGTAGTAGATGTGAGGGCATTTCTTTTCACCATCGACCAAAGCATTGTTGCATTCTTTGTTGTGTAAACATCTACAGCCGTTATATGTGGTTTCACAACACCATTCGTGGCCGACGACATTTCCACAAGATATAGTGTTGTAGAGCTCTGAGTGCCCACACACAAAAATAATACGTCTCCCCCTCCTTTATGAGCAGAGTCTGGCCACTGGAAAGTATGTCAGAATCTCAACACTGATTGGCCATCGCATCAATGAAAACTTTTAACCGCCAAGGTTGAAAAATTTGAGAGACAGACGATGTGAATGCAGCATTAGATATTGTGTTTTCAATCACATGTTGTAAAGACCTGTTGTTATTGATAATTTTGTAAAATACAGTAGAAAAATGTCAGCGCTCCTGTATGTGCAGTGCTTGGTTTACTCCTCCAGGGTCCAGACAAGTCTCGTACTCAGTTGCTCATTCTGGATCGAGGCTTTGATCCTGTGTCTCCTCTCCTGCATGAGCTCACGCTGCAGGCCATGGCCTATGACTTGCTGGCCATCGAGAACGATGTCTACAGGTAATACAGCTGCTGACTGACTGAGCCCTCAGTCTGTGCACAAGCAAATGTTTTTGGTTTTTTTTGGTTTGGGTTTTATATTTTATTGTCTCCATGCCTTTAGATTATCAGTCCAAAAAGGTTCATACTGTTTTCTTGGTAATATACTTGCGCTTACGTTTTGTTCCGTCAGACAGAAAAATAAGGTTTTTGATTACCTTGACATGTCTGACTGAATGAAACTTAAGCTCAAAGACTTTAGATCATATTCTTCAGTGGTAGCAGGGTGGCTTGGTAGGGTAAAGGGGTTTCCATAAATTTGCATGTTATGGGTGGACAAAATCACAAATTACAGTTCACAGAATCCATGGTTCACTTCATATCATGGTTTTATTGTCACCGTTTTCGCTTTGTTGTTTTTTACACATAAATACCATACTATCAGCATTAGTAATATCTAAAATCTACAGTAGCATGAGTAGAAGTTGCCCTTTCTTACCTTGCTCCTCTTTGTGCTGTCAATTTTCACACTGGGGTGATGTCTCCGTACATGAGCCAACATATTTGAAGTGTTGCCTAGCGTAACATGTGTTGCACAGTACTTGCATAGGTAACATGAATCCTTAATGGTCCTACGCAGAATAACGAAACGGTGCTGCTGGTGCATGCTTATACTCCAGCCTTCTACTGGTGTCTACTCTCACCATTTCTACAACTGACTCACAGCTCTCAACACTCCACGCCTTGGCTGACCTCGTACAAAATGAAAAAAATAAAATAACAATAACAAAACACATTTCACTGGGTTACTGTGTTCCGTTTTACATCTGTCCTTCTTTTCCAAACGTTATCTCCACTATCTCTTATACGGACATTGCCTCCTGCTCTGTGTCAGTTTTGAGACGAGTGGGATGGGAGAAACAAGGATGAAAGAGGTAGTGCTGGATGAAGATGATGACCTGTGGCTGACACTGAGACACAAACACATTGCAGAGGTGTCAACGTGAGTAGACAAACAATGAGTAGTAACAAAAGTGAAAGTAGGTCAGATAATAACAATAATAATAGTAATAATAATTCATTTTAAACAGCACTATATATAATATACGTTTTAATTGTCAGATTTAAATAATTGTTATCTTAATTCACACAATGCTGATTAAACCTGTCAGCTCCTCATGACTTTCTCTTTGTTTCTCAGTGAGTTTCCTCTGCTGCTTACAGGAAGTTATTAATTTCATGTCAACTGTTGGAAGCAACAGCAACATATTAAGTTGCTGTATGACTGAATAAATAAATAAATAAATATATATATATATGTATATATATGTATATATATATATATATATATATATAAAGAAGCACCCAAATGTTCCCAATATAAAAAAGTCCATTCTAATAATTCTTCTAAAAAACCTTTTCATTCAGCAGTTTAATGGGATAAATGCTTCTTGCTCCCACCTGCCTGTGTACATCTGTTCTATACACACAAACTCCTCCCTCAGTCAGGTCTGATGGTGTTGCTTGCCAGAGCCTGTTTTCAGAAGAAGGACGCAGCATACAAATATAACTGAATGGAGGCAGGATGTTAGGATGATAACTTGTATGATAAAGAAAAACCCTAAAGCTCTGTTACAAAGCTGTCACAGTATCATTCTTAATGTTAGGCATCTGCACATAGAATTCCACAGTTTGTGTTACCTGCTTTTCTGATTCTTATTCATTTGCACAGGGCTGTGACCGGCTCTCTGAAAGAATTTTCTGCCAGCAAAAAGATGAACACTGGAGAAAAGGTAAAGTACACTGTCCCTCTGCAATGTTTGCAGGATCTGTGTTTGTGCTCGACAAAATGTGCTTCTCAAATACAAAAGCAGAGACAAAGATTAGTTTAGTTGTCCTCTACTTTGATTTAATTTTTACTTTTACTTTAAACATGCAGCAGACAACTTCCATGCCCCTATTTTTTCAATATCAAGTTGCAACGAGTCATTTGTATATGTTTAAATTAATAGATTAATTTTGCATTATAAATATGTTTTTTTTTTTTATTGTTATTATATTAAAACAACCACTTATATTTTGAAATTATCCAATCCAATCCAATTGTATTTGTAAAGCCCTTTACAAACACAGTGGACCAAAGTTCTGTACAGAATAATGGATAAAAGACAGAAGAAGTAAAAGACAGAAAATCTCACACGAGGCAATAGAGTACATATAAAAAAGGAATTAATACTGCATATTGATGATATGAGCTCATAATGTCCACCACAACTGTTGCTTTTCCCAAAAAAAATTTATTTACTTGACTCGCCCCTGACTGACCAGAAGAGAGCATGCTGCAAATCAATGGAAGTGGACGCCATGGGTGAAGCGGCGCTTACATGTTGCCCTCCCATTTGTTACGCTAAGCACCAGGCAGGAATAAAACCCCAACATGCAGACACCAAACACTGGGTAGGAATATAAACAAAAAAGTCCTTTTATTTTTCCAAAATAAAAACTAAGGTGATAAGGTAAATTGGTCCCTCTAAATTGACTATAGGTGTGAATGTGAGAGTGAATCGCTGTTTGTCTCTCTGTGTGGCCCTACGATGGACTGGCAAACTGTCCAGGGTGTACCCCGCCTATCGCCCCATGTCAGCTGAGATTGGCACAGCAACCCCTGTGACTCTCCGGTGGAGGATAAATAATGGTAGATAATGGATGGAAAAACTAAGATGGTGGGAGACCCGCAGCTCCCCCTCTGGAAAGGTGGATGCACTGCTAGCAATTATCAAAACATTGAGTAATGCCGTTGTCAGGTTAGGGCTAGGTATCAAACTTTTCGATACCGGTACTAATATCAATACTTTCATCTCAATACTGGTTCCTTATTGATACTTTTTTCAATACCAGTTATATAATATCATTTAAAAAAAAAGAAGATTATATTACTCATTAAGGAAAAAATCCATCCTTAGTTTTAATTTTTCAGAATTGGCATTTTTACACTCAATGCATTAAAAGAAATTAACTACAAATTATTTTCAGTGCAAAAACAACAATTGCAAACAAGTGACAAGTCATTTTCACTAAGGATCTCAAAGAAACTTACAGAGGTAAAATCAATGTCTTTTCGACATTAGAACACAAAACATAACAATAACATGGTTGTATTATTATTACTCAAAAACCATAATGTAGGCTGAGATAACCTAGGCTTAACTGGTCAACAATAGCAACAGTTTACTCACCTCCACTGTAGAAAAGGGTAGCAAACCTTTAACAATAAAGTTGTGACTGTGGCACTCCTTGTCCTCCTCACATCAGGTTCAGAGGCTACTGTAAGATAAACATAACAGTGAACTGTTTAACAGCCGATGCAATAGATTTTAACAGGTTAAACTTTATCAGTTACTTACTGTCTATATTCAGTTAGCTTTTCAGTTAGTTAGCTATATAGCCATAATATAAAACGACACACTAATATCTTAAGTTAGTGTTACATGGATCCCAGTTTAAGCACATATTACGCTGCAGTAACGTTAACTTAAGTAAACAAATATACAACACGTAAACATACCTGTTGAAATCCCAGACACGGTGCCGTCAGCACTCTGTACTCAACATGTATGAAGCGGAGTCTGGTGGTGGTGATTTTAAATCAGGCCTCACGGGCTCTGTAACATCTACAGTACAGCTGTGGTTGAGAGGAGGTGGATGGCTGCACTCCGCTCTTCTTACATTCAAATACTGAGCAACTTTCTGCTCTGAGGTTGATGCCGTGCATGTTCCGATGCTTTGTTAAATTTGTTGTGTTGCTGACCTTAATGGCGATATCTATATATTTAACAAATTGCACCTGCAATTGATTTTGCAGGTGCCAGTCCTTACAGTTAACACGCTAACATGGCCTCCAAGTGAACTTTTCATGGCCTGTAAGTGAACTTTTTCAGATGCTCCTATCTGCAGCACACTAACATTGTGGAACAATACAAAAGCAGTTTACATTTATAAAGATATACAAAACAGGGTACATTTATAAGAATATTATTATTATTAACTTCATTATTTTTAGACTGATTTTCTCCAACAGCTGCATTACATGGAGGTATTTGGGAAATGTAGCAGGGATATTCCTATCAAATATGAAAGATATCCACTGAGCTTTTCTTTGCTCATTGGCAGGGAGCTTGTAGAGAATCTGGTATTGTTTATCACAACCCAGAACAGAGCAAACACTCACTGAAGGTTTTTTGGACATGTTCTCAACCAATACACTCAGCAGCTACAACAAGAGTAGTTCTTCTCCTACAGTTGAAAGTACATCACCGGATGTGCCCGGACTAGGAAGTGCTGTTGTATACAGTAGTGAGATTCGCCAGTGACGTTATTAGTCGTCGGAAGTGCCTTGCCTCTTTGTAGAGCTCAGGAAAACAATAATACTGATTTTTGCTGAACTGATTGTTATGGACTTTTAGAGCTTCATAGACGAGGTAATGACGCAGATACACACAAAAACCCAGCATTAAAGCCCACATAGACCGGAAGCTCCAATTAACGCTGCGTTTGTGTGTGTATCTGCGTCATAACCTCGTTTATGAAACCCTAAGGTTTCAGAACAAACAGTTTAGCCACTGCTGAGAAAATAGTGTTGTATTGTTTTCCTGGGCTCTGCGAAGCGGATCGGCACTTCCTTAATTTGATGTCGTCATCAGAAATCCTTACCACTCCTCTCACCACTGTAGCACCTCCTGGTGCGGGCACTAGTCCGGGCACATCCGGTTGCGTACATTCAACCGCAGAAGAAGAAGAACTACTCTCGTTGTAGCTGCTGAGATGCAGAGCATTCACCGTGCCAGAGGGGGAGCTGTGTATCTGAGAGCTGGCCTATCTATTACGTCACTTCTAGGTACCTGGCCAATCACAGGACAGTGGGAAAGCTCTCTTTGACTGGCCAATCACAACACAGTCCACATTCTGGGGGTGTTATTTTGGTCTGAAACAGCTCGGCTGACGAGAACGTCAGTGAGGAGATATTTTGATTGGCTCGTTTGCAGCGATTAGGAGGTTTTTAATCATGAAAACAACTTAATATATGTAAGTAGACCTTCATAACTAACATATATGTGTGATACAAGCATTCTATGTCACCTTTAATTGGCATTTCCAGGCTATGGCCTCTTTAAGCAGATGGATGGTGGTAATCAAGTAGATAAGTAGCAGGTGAGGTGGAGGCTGGAGGAGGGAAACAGACACAAGTCGTGTCTCATTTTAGGTTCTGGATCCTGTGAAGTGTGCAGCTGAGGTTAACAGGGTTTTCTTCTTCTCCTATTAAATTCTGGCATGCTGCACACGAGAGGCTAAACACTGCCCCCAAAGTGCCCCCAAAGTCCTGAATCATAGTTTTTCTGCCCCTCAAAGCTCTAATTAGCCGAAACATCTGGTATTTGACATTTAACAGTTATACAACACATTTAACAGTTATACAACTAATAGTAGTAGTCAGTCAGTCATCATCTAACCGCTCCACCAGAGGGTCACGGGGGGTGCTGTGCCAATCTCAGCTACATCGGGCGATAGGCGGGGTACACCCTGGACAGTTCGCCAGTCCATCGCAGGGCCACACACAACTAGAGACAAACAACCATTCACTCTCACTCCTATGGTCAATTTAGAGTGTCCAATTTACCTAATCCCCACATTGCATGTTTTTGGACTGTGGGAGGAAGCCGGAGAACCCAGAGAGAACCCACGCACACACGGGGAGAACGGGGAGAGTGCTAACCACTACACCACCGTGTGGCCCCTAATAGTAGTAGTATTCAGGGAATTTTTGAGTTGTACCATTTTATACCTCCAGTTATTATTTTGTAAATATTTCATGTAATACTGGAGTAAATGTCATGTGTCAAAATGGAAAAGATGGAATTTTCCTTACAGACATTATTTCTACAACAATAGTAACAGTAATATGTAAGAACAGGCTTCTTAACACTTCTCTTTAATTCAGAAAAAAAAAGAAAATTCAACAATATGAATCATCAGCTGAAATTACTTGGATAACAAGCTTTGAAATGATATCTAAATAAATCATGATTATATCTTATTTTTTTAATCTTATTATTTTAGAGTTTATTTCATTTATTTATTCTTTTCTGCATTTGTGTTTGGTTTACAATTATCCAGGCTCCACAGAATCCATATGTATGTTGTTTTAATAAAGTTTAAAAAAAAATAAAGTGCAAACAGTTTCTGGGATAGCCTCTGCTGTGAAGGATACACAAATGTATCCTTCAGAAACGTGTCAACGTCAGCTTCATTTGTTGGCCATTTGAAAAGGAGTCAACAATTCGTGTGGCAATTACTACAGCCCACGGCACAGTGCTGTGACAACTTCCGGACGAATCCACACTTCACAGGATCTAGACCAGGGGTGTCAAACATATGGCCCGGGGGCCAGATCCGGCCCGCCAGAGGGTCCAATCCGGCCCACAGGATGAATTTGTTAAAATTTCACACTACGATTACAATCTAAACGTAATGTCAAATACAATATTTATTCTTCCAGATACCTGTGACTAAATGTTTGTGCCATTTTAGATCCAGTGTAATGTGTATATAGTACATTTAGGCACGATATTGTTGAAATTGCACTTATATTTCTCAAGAAATGTCATGTTTTGTAAAAATATCCTTCATTAAATGTAAAAAGGAGAAAAAAAGCAAGGAGTTCTTGTTGTTCATAGGTTATTATGCTATTATTTTGCTATTTTTACTGGTCCGGCCCACTTGAGATCAAATTGTGCTGTATGTGGCCCCTGAACAAAAATGAGTTTGACACCCCTGATCTAGACCCTGAAATGAGACACTGCTAAAGGAACTCTCCACTTAGCCTGCAGGGAGGAAAAAGCAACAGCCACTCCCACAAACACACCCTCTCACACAGACAGGGAAACAAGACAAACAACCATAGAGCAAGAAGAGAAAGAGAACACAGGAGGGAAGACAATATTTCTAGCTTGAGCTGTGTTAGGTCATTCAGTTCTTGAATTTGAGGGAATTAGTTCTGTAAAGTCCTCGAAAAGGCTAGTGTTTCCCTAGTGTATAACTTATTCATAATTCAGCAGCCACTCAGATGATATTTATGTCCAAACAGTGACAATGTTTGTAGGACTAAAGAATCCACTAGAGTAAACTTGGTACCACAGTTCAGACTCACTGCCTTTCGTCTATCTTCATTCCCAGTTAAATTGTTGAAGTTTATAATAAAAAAACAACGACACTGGTGCAACTACCAATATCGAGTTTTATCAAAATAATTGAATAGGATTGTCATGTCCACTATAAATAACTTGTGTCCCTCATTTGTGTTTTTCAGACCACCATGAAGGAATTGTCTCAGATGTTAAAGAAGATGCCTCAGTATCAGAAAGAGCTTAGTAAGGTAGGTTACTGCACACTTACAGTCAGGACCATGAGGTTGAGGTGAAAACATAGACTGTAGAATTGTTTTAAAATGCTCGACTATGGTATGAAACAGATTTCAACTATGTGTGAGTAATAGATTGCCAACAAGGTGGCACAATATTTTCCACAATCAAGTCCTGATGCTAATGTGGTGCTGATGTGCCAAAAGTTTTTTTTTACTTATTTGTTAAGCTCAAACCAAAGTGTAATTTCACAAGATGCTCGACATTACTCATTTTGATGCAAGTTGCAGCTGATCATCTGAGATTTTGAGAACAGCTATTCTCTTCTCTGAATGTTAGTATTCAACTCACCTCCACCTGGCTGAGGATTGTATGAACCGGTACCAGGGCACTGTGGACAAACTTTGTCGTGTGGAACAGGTAAATGAGAGAAACCTCAATTTATTACTTACAAATTAAATGAAATATGCTTATGGACAGTCCCTTCAGGACATTGCAGTTGTTTTTTTGTGATGCACATTGGGATATTAAAAAATACAAGAATTCTCACTAGATGGCTTCAGTAGCTCTATTTGGAAAGAATTTGGTTGATTCACTAAAGTCAATGATCTAACATGTCATAGCCATCAATAATTCATCATTATGCTGGCAGAAACAATCATGGCAGTGTGCATCTAGCCCAAACATCTCCACATCTACTAATTTCAATTTAAGCGAAAAATATGAATAACCTCCTACTCCTCATTTAAAAAGAAGAAAGACAATTTACTGGAATCACAACTAGAACAGAACATAAAAACATTGGAGACGGTTTATGCTGCATCCCAAGATGAACACTTGTTGAACTATATAAGAGCTCCTTATATATAGCTCCGTGCAAGAGCTCCTGCCTGGGTTGGGGGAGCTCTTGCACGCATCCCTCCGTCTGGTTTTCTGTGGGGTGGATGCGTAGCTAACCCTGAGAGTGGTGGCTGCAGGTTTCACCTGGCCTGTGCGACTGCTAGGCATCCTAGACGTGGCTCAGTCCCCAAATCAGATTCCAACATCTAATGACAATCCCTGCACATATACAGAAATGTGCGCACACACACACGCGCGCACACCACACACACACACACACACACACATCCCACTACATTATAAGATAAAACTAAACTGATGCAGCTGTTGTAAGCTTGGTTACCCTCTCTTAATGTGGTTGTTTAACGATTACTATAAAAACTGTACCTATTGTACACATTTAATGTATTAATATTAATTAAGTGTATTGTTAGAAACACAAAAATAAGAATAACTACAGGCCCAGTATCACAGACTCGTCCTATGCACAGCAAATCTATACGACACTACGAGGCATGCAGTCAATCATATTACATGTCCTAGGTAATGGGTTACAAAAAAAAAAAAAGCTACTGGGATGCATGTTGACTATTGCCTTATCTGTCCTTTGCTGTTGAAGGATTTGGCAATGGGCACAGATGCAGAAGGAGAGAAAATCAAGGATCCCATGCGGCTCATTGTCCCTATTCTACTAGATGCCAACGTCAGTGTCTCTGACAAGATCCGCATCATCCTGCTCTACATCTTCCTTAAGAATGGTTAGTTACCTGCACACATACACAGATTAGCGTCCTCACAAACATACACACACACACACACCGCTACATTATAAAATAAATTCAAACTGATACAGTTACCTTTTCTTAATGTGGTTGTTAATGATTATTGTAGAAACTGTTCCTATTATACAAATGAATGTCAGAATCATTACTGTTAACAATATTATGGAGAGAAGAGAAACCCAACAGTTCACACAATGAGCAAGCACTAGGCATCAGTGAAGAGAAAAAAACTCTGACAGAATCTCTGACAGGACCAGGCTCAAAAATGTGAGGCCATCTGCTTTGACTGGTTGGGGTGAAAGAAACAGACAGGACAGAGGAGAGGTGGGGGACAGAAAAGGGGAAGAGAAAGTAAAAGAGGGATGCAAAGTGGAGACAGAAGAGAGAGACCAGGAGCAGATATATAACAGTTGTCAGGTTTTAATTAACAAAACTCATTTTTTCTTGGTTCTTTTAAAAACATTATTTTTGTATGTTAATGTACTTATGAATTCTGGTGTCAGATCATATTATTTGCATGGTGATTGTCAGTTTTTTGTGTTGGCATCATATTTGTAACTATGAATAACTATGTGTGTGTGTGTGCGTCAGGAGTGACAGAGGAGAACCTTTGTAAGCTCCTTCAGCATGCCAACATCCCACCAGAGGACAGTGACATAATTTCCAACATGGCTCACATGGGGGTAGCTGTTGTCTCTGAGGTGAGCTGTCCTGACCTATAACCTCAGTGTCTCATTAATAAAAGCTTTACACTCTTTCACCTTGGACAAGGCAGATCCCAGATACAGTTAGATAGCAATGTATTAGATATAGGCACAACTGGCTTTTAAAGGGCATTTAAGAGGTTATATGTAAAATATGATTGCTGAGATTGCTGGAGCAAATCTTGACTGATATATATTGCCAAACCATGCCGGCATATCCGAGACCAGAATACAACAGCAGCTCATCAGAGAGAATATTGTTTGTGCCCTTATATGTTTTCATGAAAAAAACTTACTAATAGAGCAGCTCTTTCTGGTGAAAGATCATTTACTGTGTCATGCCCTGTTGCTGGTCACTCAGCACTAGCATGAGACTGTCACAGCATGTTTTAAGCCAATTTTAACTCAAACACGTTTGCTTAGATCAAAGGGATTTTCCTAAAAATGGAAACGGGGGTTCAGATAAGAATTATTCCCTCAACTAAGTAGCAAGCACAGAAGAATTTTATATATTATAAATATACAATACTCTGACATCTGGCTTGATGCGGACACGCGACACACAGATCACTATGATGTTTTTTTCACAGGGTACCGCCAAGAAGGTCAAGAAACTGGATCGTAAAGAAAGAGTCAGTGAGCAGACCTACCAACTCTCCAGGTGGACTCCTCTGGTCAAGGATCTCATTGAGGTGATTCTCTTGTGACAGTATGATTACACAGTATTGTTGGTGATAGTGCTGTTGTTGTTTTTTACTACTAGAGATGGATCTAGAGCTGATACTTTAAATGTTTCTCAAAGTACTACAATCTTTCATCAAGGTGTCACCTTTTTTTTAAAGGAATCATAATTTCAACTAGTACCACGAGCGGTGTGTGTCCACGCCTCCTCGAGCTCGAACCTGTTCAGAACCGCACACGGTACTAGTTATTTTCAGTATCAGACCTAGACCCCCAGTGAGCACAGCCCCCACCCCCGACGAGGTAGGGCCCGTACCCAGGCCACCGCGGCATCCCCCACAACACATACATTACATTACATGTCATTTAGCAGACGCTGTTACCCAAAGCGACTTACAATAAGTGCATTTAAATATTTGGGTACAGATAAGAGCTAAGTAAGAGCTTCAAGTGGAGGCTTTCCGCTGTCTGGATGTCGATGAGGAGCTTGTTCCACCATTTGGGAGCGAGGACAGTGAACAGTCTTGAGTTCTGCAAATGCCTCTGCGGTCCTCTCAGTGAGGGGGCAGCAAGCCGGTTTGCCGATGCAGAGCGGAGTGGGCGGGCTGGGGTGTAGGTTTTGATCATGTCCTGGATGAAGGCTGGACCGGATCCGTTTGTAGCATAGAATGCAAGCACTAGAGTCTTGAAGCGGAGGCGAGCAGCTACAGGAAGCCAGTGAAGGGAGTACGAACTGGAGTGTGGGATCAGGATGAGTTAGAACGGGCTGTGGTGAAAAGCTTGTGATAGATGGGGGGTGAGATCGGGGGGTGAAGGATCAGTGAATAATATTTGAAATGTTTATACTAATGTCCTTTCAGAATGAGGCTTTATAAGGTGTGTTTGATCAATAATATAAATGAGACTGTTTCGTTTTCCCACAGGATGCTATTGAAGATAAACTTGACCTCAAACAGTACCCTTACATTTCCCAACGTCAAACATCTGCCAAAGCCAGTGCTCCATCAAGGTGTGTAAATCAAATCAAATATTTTTTTATCTGTATAGCACCAAATCACATATTTATTTATTTGAATCAGGGACAATGCATATTTATGAACATTTCTGTAAAAGTGCCTAGCTGCAAAGCTAGTTTTCAACTGTAGTCCCTGGGCAAAGGTGTGGAGATGCCAATAAAAGACATGTACATTAGTAAATAATAATAATAAAAAAAAGGACATTAGTACATTTCATAAATATCAACAGCACAACAGACAAAGTGACAAATTACATTCAACAAGTGTGACATACAGAGACATCCATGTTTTTCATGTGCTTATCTTCTAATGAGTGCAATGTTGGTTAAATTTAAGACAGGTTTTCAGTTGATTTTTAAAAAGTGTTATATGAAGAGAGCTCCCATATAGCGTGGGGGATACATTACATGTAATTTAGCAGACACTTTTATCCAAAGCGACTTACAATGGGTATGAGTACAATCAGCTCACTTCAGGTGCTGAAGTGATCTGTACAGAACTTTTGTCTACTGAAGTTTTTTTTCATCTTTACTGTGTTCACATTTCTTGTAAATAACTTCATAGTTTTCTTTTTTTACAGTGTACATTTAATTCTGTTATTCCATTTACCAATTCCTTCTTTGTCAACCACTTTATACTCCACATGAGGGTCACAGGGCTGCTGGTGCCAATCCCAGCTGACACAGAGCAAAATGTGGGGCACACCCTGGACAGGTCGCCAGTCCATTGCAGGGTCATCATATAGAGACGAACAACCATTCACTCACACACTCACACCTATTGTCAATTTTGAGTGTCCAGAGAGCAATGATCACTTGTGAAACATTAAGTAACACAATATATTACTGCAGCATGTTAGCATGTACAGAATCTATTCTTTGAAGGTGTAGTGCCAGTGCCTTGGATCTATGTAATTTAATTTTTTGTTTTTGAATAAAAATTTAAAACTACTGCTACTGACTCACTACCATTCAGTGTTTTACTTAAATACTTTCTATTTTTCTCACCATCCAGTGCTCGCTATGGTAACTGGCACAAGAACAGAGGTCCCACAGAGATGAAGACAGGACCCAGGATCATCATCTTTATCATTGGAGGGATGACATATAGTGAGATGCGCTGCGTGTATGAGGTCACCCAGGCCAATGGAAAGTGGGAGGCCCTAATTGGTGAGTTCAGCACAGAAGAAAAAGTTTTTAACACCTATGTACACTTACCTACCCACTGGCCTGTTTAACTCATTCTGTCACAAGGAAACATGGTGTAATTTTGGACAGCACTTTTAAACTGGGGAAATGAGCTCCAGGCTATCTCCAATTACGACTGTAATTCTTTCTACATTGGCCTCGATCAATTGGCTCTCCAACACCATTAAATTGATAATTTTAACCTTTAATTTCGTCATTATACTTTTCAGCTTACTTTTGCCAGTCAGTTGCCTGTTTTGCCTGTTTGACTGTCAGTTTAAAGCTTGAAGCAAACGTGCCATCAGTATTCATGAAATGTACTAGCACACGTTAGTAGCATACTCCCATCATGCCGTTCGCTGTTCTACTGCGCATGCTCTATGGGCCGCTGAGGGAGCAACTCCATATGACTGAACGGAGCCAAAGGGGCAGTGCTCTATCCAGTTCTTACATGATCTATATCCAGCCTCTGGTCACATGCTTGCGCTTTAATGAAGTCTTATAACACCCTCGTAGGCAGGCACTCATGTGATTGGTGATCAAGGAGTGAGACATCTGATTATCTGCAGACAATATATATATGAAATATATATATACATTTACATTTACAAATACATTTCTGAAAACAAGAAATATTTGTGTTTGCATCACAAATATCTTTATAAATCTAACCTTTTACATGTGGGTTTTTTTGTATTTATTTATGGAATATTTTTATGTGCATTGAAAATGTTTTTGTGTTTTGAATCACATGTACATATATATAAATCCCCAAATATATTTGCAAATCCTTTTTGTGCATTTATTCTTGTTGGTGTGCATTTATTACTTTTGTGACTGTTCTGGCTCCACAGTATAATCCCTATAAAAACATTGACATTGAATTGACATATGTTTCATGCTATGAAGCATCAGCATATTTTGAAAACAAATAATGGGCTTGCATTTGCCAACTCTCACTAATTCGCTCTTTTAGAGTAATTTTAATACATATTATGATGAATACAATTAATTAACACAATTTCCCCCTGGGGGACAACATCTTTTTGTCCTCTGTAGGTTCCACACATGTTCTCACCCCACCTAAATACCTAAAGGAACTCCAGCACCCAGATTTCCTGGATCCCACAGCTCCAGTAGAAGGCACAGAGGAGCAACCTGCAGAAAAAACAACATTTGGAAGTTAATACACAGGTCAGAATGTGATTCATGTATCCCTGTGTTAATCCATCTACCCGGTGACTAACTTCAGTCCCACTGATCCCAGTAGTAACAAATGCTGCCTTTGTGAAGTGACTGACTCTGCTCATTGTGTTTCATAGTGTGTATTGAAGGAATTATATCAGTGTTTAGAGTAATTTTTCTTGTTGACAGAGTTAATGTTAAAGAAATCATCAATGTATTCATTGCAAGCTATTGCATGCAAGATAACTCGCACTTGTGGGGGTTGGAGGTGATAGATAAAAATCCTCCTCAGTGGACTTTGTATCCTGGTGTTATTACTGTAAGACAAACTTTTCTGGCAAAGGTGCATGTATCAACTTTTAACCTGATTGGTTGGGCAGCTGCACATTAATAATAACTAATAATTCCTACAATTACAATAGGTCCTCACATCAGGCAGTAAGTTAAATATCTTGCGGAAGAAGGCTGTGTCATAAAAAATTGGACCATATACATTGAGGAGTGTGACATGAGTAGATGTAGCCAGTTACCAAGATAAATCGGCCATTTTACTTCACTCTCTTGAACACAGCACACGCACATTCCAACTAGTAAAAGTGAGGCCCCAACCTAACAGAGGTAAACTAGGATGCATATCTAATTGGGAGAGTAGCAGTCACCCTCCACCCCCGTCCCACTTTCCCAAACAAAGTGTGATTGTAAACCCCACATACTCACTTAGGAGCTGCCGGACCATACAGGAACCACTAAACGGCAACTAAGTTAACACAGGGATCCCTGCTCCCTCTCCACTAATGAGGGAAACTGTGTGTGGAAAACAACAACAAAATATACATATATATATACAGTACATATATATATATACATATATATATATACAGTACACAAGCACACATGTATATATATACATGTCATTTAGCAGACGCTTTTATCCAAAGCGACTTACAAAAGTCATGAAAATGTCTCGGCTGGTGTACAAGCAAAGTAAAAGTCACATACCATAGTATGCTATGTCGGTGGATGGGTAATTAGTGTTCAAGCCAAAGTTTCACCAAAATTCTCCACATCCTTCGGGGAAGAAAATACCTGAGCCGGGTAGATGAAGCCGCTCCTCACACCTGCATCTCGGAGTCATTAGCTCTGCTAATTGCGGGAGTGGTTGACTGTCTGAGGCTTTCTCCTGCAGCTTCCCTTTTCAGCTTTAGTTTTTGTCATCCTGAGGATCCCAGATGGAGATATATATGCTATAACACTGGAAAATTGATTAAAATATTGGGTAGATGACCAAAATATCTCAAATGTGTAGAGGAGCCCTGAAAAACCTTCTCTACAACACTGCATGTGGGATGTTATTTGGACCCAGAGGTGTTTTTCTGCTTCTGGGACATTGTTCGGAACTTCTATCAGTTATTGGGGTACAGTCACAGCACAAAATTGGTTGCCTCATCAGCTAGATTGTTTCCTTGTGCTATCAGTGTCTGGTGCACTGCACATTTGACTATGGCTACTTCTTTTAGGAGTTGCATTGCTTGTATCAAATCAGATTCGGCTTGTCTGAAAGCTGCATTAATGTGAATCTCACCGCAAGGCTATATCAGGGGGTCCACAGACTATAACAATGAAATTGTTTCTCGACCAATGAATTGCAATCTGAGTTTCTTAATGTTAAAATGTACATACTAAGCACACAGGAGATCAGATTTGTGTGTCTAATTTGCAGTTTATTAACAATGTACAAAATGTAAAACACAACTTTTCAATGATGACATCATTTTTACAAAAATTATGAAAATGCTCTCTCTCTGGTACTCACTTACACACAGTTACCCACTCACACACACACCTACGCTGGACACAGCTGGCTCCGGGTCTGGCTCTTCTTGCTCACCAACATCTTCATCAGAATCAGAGGCTTCTGTGTCCTCCTTCGATGGAACTACATTGTATTAAAATATTAATATTAGAAATGCAACCACCATTGAAAAAACAACACACATCAGTAACCAACATTTCAAATATCGAAAACTTAACTTAAAATTACTGAACTGAGCATGTGATTGTGACTGGGACTGCTTCTGTAGATGCTCTGACCTGGTGATGATGGGCTGTGTTGTGCCTCACATTCTCTCCTGACTAGTCACAGGATGGAAGCTTAATTTTGGAGACAAATTTAAATAATTTAACGTGTTAAAAAAATTAATGCCGTTAATGATACATTCATTCCATAATTTTATATAAATTAATATATTTTCTAAGCTTCAGGTTTTTTTGTTGTTGTGATTAATCACGATTAATTGGTTAATTAATTTTTTTCTAATCGATTGACAGCCCTAATAATATTAAAACACCTAACATGTTCTTTTTCAATAATATTTACAACATTTAACATATACTTTTATATTTTATACACAACATTTACTTTGTATGTTTTTACAAGGGCCCCCTTTTTTTTCTGAGCTTCAGTAGCCCATTCCCTTAGGCTATTTGCTCGACTTCCTGCTGTTTTGGATCCTCTATTTTAACTATATCCCCACCGTGGTGAGTTAGGTATTTTCTGCATCAAAATTACCACAGAGAGGGCACGATAACCTTTAACCGGACCGTACTTCGACCTCTTGACCTCCTGTCCCAGTAGTAGAGTTCTCAACGGGCCTGAAAATTACAACCCGACCTGCGGGTCTTTAAGCCCGAACCAGGGGACTGGCCATTAGGAGTACCAGGAGTTTTCCCGGTGGGCTGATCGATTTTGTTTTTTTTTTATTATTATTATTTTTGCTGCGCCTTGTCTTGAAAACTACAGTAACTCTCCCGGCTCGGTGTTGCGTTCCTCCGTGTGCGTTCGAGGCACAGGGAAACGGCGGAGCCGGCGCTCAGTAGCAGCTTTGGGCGCCGGTGATCGAGAGGAGCTGCTGTTTGTTAAAGACTCCCTGTCAGGTGGACGGTTTCTGGTGGACTCCGGCTCCCAGAAGAGTCTTCTCTCCACAGCAACAGCGGACCTGTCAGCCCATGGCAGCGGCCCACGGTTGAGTGCGGCCAGCGGCTCCTCTATCGACACATTTGGTACCAGGTCTGTGACTGTTTGTTTCAATGGACGCAAATTTCAGTTTGACTTTGTGTTAGCCTCCATTACAGTTCCCATTATGGGGGCAGATTTTCTGTGTGCTAATGGTTTGAAAAAATTAACACATGCTAACTTTTCGGCATCGGGTGATGTTTTTCAGTGTTTACTGGCAGATTTTCCGTCTTTAACAACCCCCACGTTTTCTACAGCGGTTACTAAGCACGGCGTAAAACACTTCATTCCAACTATCGGTCCACTGGTTTTCGCGCGTGCATGGCGCCTCGACTAGTGATGTGTCGTTCGTGACCGTTTCGTTCAAAATGAACTAATCTTTTATATGACTCTGGAGTAATGAGTCATCTCAGTGAGTGATTCGTTCATTTTCATGCAGTACCTTCCTTCGCCACATGGCAGACAGCTGCATAAGTTCAGTCAGCAGAACAGGAAACAGAAATGATTAGTTCAGGAGTGACTCAACTGAGTGGTTCGTTCGTTCATTTTCATGCAGTACCTTCCTTCGCCACATGATGACAGGCAGCTGCATAAGCTCAGCAGGAAAGGAAACAGAAATGATTAGTTCAGGATTATCTTCAGGTTCCCGTGCATGCAGAGGACGTAGCCAAAACCACGGAGAATAAGCCATTCGGGCTTTTCGAGTTCCTGCGCATGCCTTTCAGCCTCAAGGGCGCGGCACAAACATTTTAGAGGCTGATGGACTCGGTGCTGCATGACGTTCATTTTCGTCTATCTGGACGACATTTTGGTGGCCAGCCCTTTGGCTGATGAGCACCTGTCGCACCTTAAGCGAGTTTTCCGGTGCCTCGATGAACATGGCTTGATTGTCAACACAGCAAAATGTCAGTTTGGACTGCCGGTGATTGATTTCCTGGGCCATCGCATTTCATCACAGGGTGCGGGTCCTTTGCCTTCTAAGGTGCAAGTAGTTGCGGATTTTCCCCGTCCGGTCTCGGTCAAGTCCTTTCAGGAGTTTTTGGGCATGGTGAACTTCTATAACCATTTCCTACCTCGTGCTGCCCACCTCCTGTTGCCACTATACGGGGCCCTGAGACTGAAAAAGGCCAACGACTAGGTCGACTGGACCCCTGAACGCATTCAGGCCTTTGACGGGGCTAAGTCTGCCCTGGCAAACGTGGCGCTCCTAGCGCATCCTGCGCCTCGGGCGTCCATTGCTCTCACAACTGATGCGTGGGACGTGGCTGTGGGGGCGGTGGTCGAGCAGCGTGTGGCTGGTGCATGGCAGCCTCTCGTGGTTTTTTTGCCGTAGTTTGCGAGACATCAAGCGCAAATACAGCATTTTTGACCGGGAACTGTTAGCGCTCTACCTGGCTACCCGCCATTTCCGTTTCGTGCTGGAGGGTCGCTCTTTCACGGCTTATGTCGACCACAAACCGCTTACGTTTGCTATGGCGAAGGTGACTGAGCCATGGTCTGCTCGCCAGCAGCGCCACTTGGCAGCCATCTCCGAGTTCACGACGGACATTTAGCATGTGGTGGGTAAAGCGAACCCTGTCGCGGGTGCTGGTGTGTCCTGTGCATCTTGGGGTTGATTTTTCCGCTATGGCTGCCGATTAGCCTGGTGACCCGGATATCCTTACGCTTAGGTCCACCAGTACCGGTCGCACATTGGAGGAGGCGGTGGTGCAAGATGGTGGTCCCGCCCTCCTTTGCAATGTCTCAACTGGCCGCCCCAGCCGGTCATGCCGGTCATTTGGCACCGTCGAGTTTTCGATATGGTTCATTCACTCTCTCATCCAGGAGTCTAGGCGTCGGTGAGGTTGGTGGCGTCTAAGTTTGTCTTGCCTGGCCTGCGCAAAGAGGTCAAGAAGTGGGCAGCCACGTGTGTGGCGCGCTAAAGTTCACCAACACACTAGCCGTTTTGTTGTTGTTATGTTGACCTGGTGGGACCTCTACCTCCCTCCCAGGGTTTCACGCACCTGCTCACAATGGTGGATTGGACCACCAGGTGGCCAGAGGCGGTTCCTCTGTCCTCCACAACATCCGCGGACGTGGCACGTGCGTTTCTTTCTGCTTGGGTCGAGCGTTTCGGTTCCCCGTTGAACATCGCCTCTGACAGGATCGCTCAGTTCGTTTCGGACCTCTGGTCTACACTGGCAAAGTCTCCGAGCACGCAGGTTCACCGTACCATCCTCAGCCTAACGGCTTGTGTGAACGTTTTCACCACTTTCCTCCTCGGTCGTTTGTGCCTGCTGAGCTCGGGACGGCCCGTTTTTTTTTTTGTGCGGCATGACGCTCACCAGTCGCCCCTCCAGCCTCCTTACAATAGCCCGTTTAGGGAGCTAGAGGCGGGTTTTAAAAGTTTCGTGCTGGATATGGGCGGCCGTTGAGAGTGTGTTTCGTTGGATAGACTCAAGCCGGGTCATTTCATGGCCGGTGAAGAGGTGTTACCGGCCCGGGTTCCCTGTCGGGCTCGCCCCCCTTCCAAGGCCCCTGTTGTGTCCTCTCCAGCTGTGTGTCCTACGTTGGACCCTGTTGTGGTCGGTGTCTCTCCTGCCCGTTGCCCCCCCTGTGGTTTCGGACGTGGGGTAGCGTAACCATTATGGCAGACTTGTTAAGCCTCCTGTGAGGTACTAATTCTTACCCTGGGGTTTCCCTCTGGGTGTTCGGGGGGGGCTGTGTGGCGGGCACTCAGGGGTGTGTTCTCTCACCCAGTTGGTTTCTTGGTAAGGGGTGGTTCTGTGATATATATATTTGCTGTATGGGGTGTGTGAAACTCACCTACGTCTCCGCCTTTCCTCATCCTGCCACAATATGTCAGATTCATTGATGGCAAAGATTTGAGGGCGGATTTGCTTTTCTGCAAACATGTAACTACCAGAGCTACTGCAGATGAGTTGTTCAAAATTACTGACACTTACTTGACAGAAGCTGATCAGAAATGGGAGGACTGTGTGTGTATCTGCACAGATGGGGCTCAGGCAATGGCTGGGAGACGAGGAGGGCTGCAAGTGCCAATCAAGCGTGTCTCCCCCAATGTGCAGTGGACACACTGTATGATACACCGAGAGGCGCTAGTGTCTAAACAGCTGAGTCACGAGCTGAATGATGTAATGACAGACATCATTGCCACTGTAAACTACATCAAAACAAGACCTGTCAAATCGTGGTTATTTTCCGCGCTGTGCGAGGAAATGGGATCCGCCTACACAGCTGTTTTGTTTCACAGCGAGTTCCGATGACTGTCACGTGGGAAGGTTTTATCCAGGGTGTTTGAACTGCGGGCACCCCATATGCATTCATAGAAGATCATAGTTGAAAGTACAGAAATAAAGATGTTCCAGACAATTGATAAGACAGTCTCAAATCATTGAAGTCACAAAGCCCATTCACGTTATATACATCAGCTTAAACAGGAATACCCCTAACACTCCAGTCCGGTCATAAGAATGGGAACCCCCCCACTGAGTGGGGAGTAGTTGTTAAAGAGTGGACTATTCAGGTGCCATTTTCATGTACTTTTAGATTCCTTCTCAGCACTAACCCATGTTGATAGGATGAAACACATTATGGGACCAAACCGTAAGCTTGTTTACTCGTTTCAATGGGACAACGGAGTAAATCAGATCCTCTAGTCTATGTGGAGATGCTAGGTTCTCTTCTATAGATTTCCAACAAGGACGAGAATTAGGGTTAAGCCAATCTGTAAGTGGTCTCAAAACAAATGACCAAAAATAGTACTTAAAATTAGGCACAGAAAGACCGCCCTGTGTTTTGTGTTGTTGAAGCATCGTTAACTTCATACAGTTGTGCTCATAAGTTTACATACCCTGGGAGAATTTATGATTTCTTGGCCATTCTTCAGAGAATATGAATGATAACACAAAAACCTTTCTTCCACTCATGGTTAATGGTTGTGTGAAGCTATTTATTGCCAAACAACTGTGTTTACTATTTTTAAATCAAAATGACAAAAGAAAGTACCCAAATTACCCTGATCAAAAGTTTACATACCCCAGTTGTTAATACCGTGTATTGCCCCCTTTAACATCAATGACAGCTTGAAGTCTTTTGTGGTAGTTGTGGATAAGGTTCTTTATTTTCTCAGATGGCAAAGCTGCCCATTCTCCTTGGCAAAAAGCCTCCAGTACCTGTAAGTTCTTGGGCTGTCTTGCATGAACTGCACGTTTGAGATCTCAATGATATTGAGGTCAGGAGATTGAGATGGCCACTCCAGAACCTTCACATTGTTCTGCTGTAGCCAATGACAGGTCAACTTGGCCTTGTGTTTTGGATAATTGTCATGTTGGAATGTCCACAAACGTCCTATGCGCAGCTTCCGGGCTGATGAGTGCAAATTTTCCTCCAGTATTTTCTGATAACATGCTGCATTCATCTTGCCATCAATTTTGGCCAAGTTCCCTGTGCCTTTGTAGCTCACACATCCCCAAAACATCCGTGATCCACCTCGGTGTTTGACAGTAGGAATGGTGTTCCTTTCATCATAGGCCTTGTTGACTCCTCTCCAAATGTAACGTTTATTGTTGTGGCCAAAAAGTTCAATTTTGATCTCATCACTACAAATTACTTTGTTCCAGAAGTTTTGAGGCTTGTCTCTCTGCTGTTTGGCGTAATGTAAGCGGGATACTTTGTGACATTTGCGCAGAAATGGCTTTCTTCTGGCGACTCGACCATGCAGCCCATTTTTCTTCAAGTGCCTCCTTATTGTGCATCTTGAAACAGCCACACCACAATTTTTCAGAGAGTCCTGTATTTCAGCTGAAGTTATTTGTGGATTTTTCTTTGCATCTCGAACAATTTTCCTGGCAGTTGTGGCTGAAATCTTTGCTGGTCTACCTGTTTGGTTTCAACAGAATCCCTCATTTTCCATTTCTTAATCAGCGTTTGAACACTGCTGATTGGCATTCTCAGTTCCTTGGATATCTTTCTATACCCCTTTTCTGTTTTATGCCGTTCAATTACCTTTTCTCGCAGATCCTTTGACAATTCCTTTGCTTTCCCCATGCCTAAGAATCCAGAAACATGGATGAAACATGCAATGGTCTGTCAGAAGCCCAGAAACTCACTGACCTTTTACACACACACACTAATTACAACCAAACAGGTCACAGGAAAGGATGGGAACCTTGATTAGCCATTCAAACCTGTTTGTGTCAACTTTTGTGCATGTTATCAGGTCAAAGTCACTGGGGTAACAAACTTTTGATCAGGGTCATTTGGGTACTTTCTTTTGTCATTTTGATTTAAAAAGAGTAAACACAGTTGTTTGACAATAAATAGCTTCACACAACCATTAACCATGAGTGGAAGAAAGGTTTTTGTGTTATCATTCATATTCTCTGAAGAATGGCCAAGAAATCATAAATTCTCCCAGGGTATGTAAACTTATGAGCACAACTGTATGTGGCCGTTTCCCTCCCCATGTGAATTTAGAGACCAAAGAGTGGACTTTCTTCCAGTAATCAATTGGGGGTGGTAAAGGCAGCATGGAAGAAAAGAAATGTATGCGTGGTAGAATACCCATTTTCACAAGTGACACACAAGCTTGCAGTGATTTTGGCAAATGTCACCATCTATTGAGATCGGCCTCAATGTTATTATAGATGCCCTGACGATTCTTATTGGCAGTATTAGTTAATGAAGGAAAAATGTCCACCCCCAAGTTCCTAAAGTGTTTGACCACTGGGATACACTGAGGTAGTGAGCTCAAATTCAATTTAGAGTTCAAAGGGAGAAGCACAGATTTTGTCCAATTGATTTTATCACCAGATAGAGAGCTAAATTTGTCAAAGGTGCCCAAAATATGAGGCAATGATATGGCTGTAACAGCGATTGGGAGCTGATTTTGCACATGTGGTATGAAATGATTGGGTGTTGACAAATTTTCTGTGCGAGGGGCTGTAATGACAAAACAAAAAGAAAAGGCTTAACGGGCACTCCTGTCGGCATGAGCGTGATAAATTAAACTTGTTTTATATGACACCATTCGTGTTTATCATTGAAGCGTAGGAAGCTCTAAATCAGGGGTGTCAAACATACGGCCCGGGGGCCAGAACCGGCCCGCCAGAGGGTCCAATCGGCCCACAGGATGAATTTGTTAAAATTTCACACTAATCTAAACGTAATGTCAAATGCTCCAGATACCCATGACTAAATGTTTGTGCCTTTATAGATCCAGTGTGCTGTGTAAATAGTAAATTTAGGCATGATATTGTTGAAATTGCACTTATATTTCTCAAGAAATTTCATGTTTTGTAAAATTATCCTTCAGTAAATGTAAAACAAAAGAGAAAAAACAAAGGGGTTCTTGTTCATAGGTTATTATGCTATTATTTTACTATTTTTACTGGTCCGGCCCCCTTGAGATCAAATTGTGCTGTATGTGGCCCCCAGACAAAAATTAGTTTGACACCCCTGCTCTAAATCCTGTAAATAGGTTTCACACTTACTGTAGTTTTATCTTTTGAAATTTCAGATTAGTATAGCTCTGCATACATTTTTATATAAAGTTGCAGAAGCTAATATATGATCTATCCTTGAATACGATTTTTGTCTGCGCAAATACAAAGTATATTGTCTTGGCGAAGGATTTATAGCTCTAAATAGATCTGTGAGACTGAAATCGTCAACTAAACCTTGGAAGGTGACTGTAGAAGGAGGAATATGTTGAGATGATGCACTAGATCTATCGAGTAAAAGATCACGGGCAGCATTCATGTCAGCGCCAATAATAACTGAAAAATCCTGCAGGTCACATAACGTCTTGCTAATTGTGTAATGTGGACTAAATTGATTAGTGGCATATATCCACAGACATTTTCTGACCATATATATTTGTTTTAATATAAGCATTTCAACCATCCTCACTTCTTGTTAAGGATAGTTTGTGCCTCAACACCACCAGGGCCCCTCGGCTTTTAGAGCCGAAAGTAGCTGCAGCTGAGGTATAATAATAACGGTTCGACAGGCGTTGTTTATCAGAGTGTTTAAAATGGGATTCTTGAATGAAGGCCACGTCCACCTTGTGTCTTTTCAGCCAATCAAGACACATTGAACGCTTAATGGGGGCATTAAGACCATTTATATTTCAGCTAGCTATGTGTAGCTTAGTCATTATTATAGACAGGACTGGGCAAATCTTGAGTTCTTGCATATACATTAGTCAGAAACGTAGAGATCCAAATATACAACCCAATGTCGCCATAGAAAAAGGGAAGAATAAAGAAGAAATAAGTAATCTAACATTTTAACGTATAACAAGGTGTCAGTAGCCACAAACAAAACACCCCCTATTTGGGCACTTGAACTGCGAAAGCTGGCTATTACACCATCACAAAAGCCCATCTCCCATACATTATTCTGAGTGACCAGTCAAATTTCATTAAAAAAACAACAACAGCTGAGATAGTCCTCAGCACAAAAAGATTTATAAATTACTCTGGCACGCTGCTATCGCTACGAAACCGGGAGGAATCAAGTACGTCTCCCATGGAGTTCTGAGTCGAGCCTGCCACTTACATGTCAATCAAAAACAAAGGAAAAGCAGTCCTCACTTTAGCAGATACTCCACCCTGTGGCCAAAAGGAGAAACCACACCTCTCTGTGTGTGATACTTCTCATCACTGAAGCTGGAGCACTGATACTATTTTTGTGAGCTACACTGCTTCACAGACCAATACATATACAATACATAAGAAACTGGACATTATAACCTCTTAACATTTGAAATAACATAAAAAATATATAGTGAGGGGGGGTGGCTTATTCTGTTATCATTTCTTGTCCTTACACTAGTGTAGTCATATTTCCGTCATCTGTTTTTGTTGTTGCTGCAGTTAATGTGGTTTCATCGTTGCATAGTCTGGAGGCTACTTTTAGTTGTAACATTTAATTTTTAGATTTTATATCTTGAAAAATCTGCCAAACAAAACAAACATATACTTTTATATTTATACATATATATATAGATAGATATATAAATATATGTATACAATTTCACTTAGAAATGCTACATGTCTGAGACCCTGATGTCCCTGATGAAAGTAGCGAGAGCTGCTGCATCAGGCTGCCACATGGGAGACGCCTGCAGCCTGTCGGCTGTGTCTTTGTTAACAGTTTCTAAAATAGGGTAGCATGTGGTACGAGACTGCGTGAGACTTGTTCAAAATCAAACATGGTGGCGCACATCTAGCCCAAACATCTCCACATCGCCTACTAATTTCAAATTAAGTGGGAAAAAAGAAAAAATATTTCACATTTCCTTTCTTAGCGGAAAAGGGCAAAAAGGTGAGACTGGAGGATCTGGAGGATTAGTCGCCTGGAGTTTTCCCTGGTAGAAATCCTGCACAAAGAATTCCAATTCGCTGTGAGAATCCCTGGAGTTTAGACAGCAACATGTGTCCCTGCTTGCGGCTGAAAATTACTCCCTGAAAGGATCGGAAAAAACCCGAACAAGATTTCTCAATGAGGAATATAATCACATGTAGGACACAATTACTGATCTGAAGGCACGCAGTATGAGGGACAATCTGGTTTTCTCAGGGATCCCAGAAAAAAAACAGGAAGAGGAAGAACAGGAAAAAATAGGATACAGAAGCGACAGTATGGAACTTCATAGGGAAACAGCTGAGACTTCCGGCAGACACAGTCAAAAAGAACTCTTTCCACTGGGCGCACTGCCTGGGAGGAAAACGACTGGAACTTCCGATTGTTGTCATGTTTGAACACTTAACATAAGGAGTTGGTCAAGAGCCGAGGCAGGGAACTTCGGGAAACGGACTTCAGCTCCGAAAGAGATCCTGGAGCAGGACACTGAAGAAAGTTTATTGATGGCTCTACATTAACAGTCAGTTATACCAGGCCAAAGAGGTAATTCCCTGGCTCTATCAAACACACAAAAAGCAAACATATCTCCCCTCAATAAACCCAAACGATCTATCCATAATTAAACCTTCACTGAAATGATTTTCCCCCTCTCATTACCTATTTAATACTGTCACTAATTTCACATAATAATACTATCAATGCATGTCTCCATAGTGTACCCCTCAGTAAAATCACAGTAAGAATATCTTGTTGGTTTTGGTTGGTTGATTCTTGTTGGTTTATTCTCCTATGTGTTTTTCATGTTTATGTTTTTCTATGTTCATGTACTATACATCAATATATTTTTTATTATTTGACCATGGGCACCAAGTGCACTATGCTCTATTGTTTACAGTAGGGATCAACTGTTAGCGCTCCACTATACTGTACATCTGTGCTACCCGAGGAGCGACCTGATTTTCTCCATGGGCTGAGGAGGAGGCGACGGGGGTGTCGTGCTGGAGCCCAGCGTCGTGCGAGAAGGAGATGCTTCAGAACTGTTATCCCGTCCATTATTATGGGAAATTTAAGATCTCTCCCAAATAAGATGGACGAGTTAGCGGCGCTGGCCCGGCATGAGAGGGATCCTTTCACTGCAGCATCATGCTGGTTACGGAGACATGCCTCACTGGGCTATCCCGGCACGGTCACCGTGCTGGACAGATTCCAGCTGATACAGGCAGACAGGATTGTGGAGAGCAGTAAGAGGAAAGGAGGGGGGATGATCACATCACTGGTGAACATCCAGGAAATAGATGGTAATATTACCATATATAACACCCAGAGCCGGATTAAATAAATGGACTATACTAGGCAGACTGTATTTTTTGGGCCCCCCCTCCATCGATGTATTTATGAATTGAAATCTGAAACTTACCAACGTTACTAATAAAAGTTAATTCACATTTTACATTGAGTTGGTTCTTTGTATGCCAAAATAAGTCATGTGTCGTATATTAAACAGTCTATCAGACTATCTTTTGATTTTTATTACTGTATTTATACGTTACTACAAGGCTCTATTAAATGCTATTAAATTATCCTTATCTTATCCATTGCGAGTGTCATTGTTAAGGCAGTAGTACCAGTAAATCACCAATAGGTGTCAGCATTACTATGTAAACAGAGCAAATAAGATAAATGTTATAAGCTATTGCATTTAGCAGAAAATCATAATTAAATGTGTTGATTAAATTGAATAGTTTTATAAGCAGTCAAATATACAAAGACCAATAACATGTGCAGTAAGAGAAACTGTGCTGTAGTGATGAAGAGGTTTATTTTCTTGGACAAGCATCACCTCTCTTCCATTTTCTGGTATTCAACACTCAGCAGCTCAGCTCCTGGTCTGTTCAGCAGTTTTCTCCTCTGGTCTGGATGTTTCTCTGGATGGTGTACTGTGCAGTGTTGTTTTTGGAAGCCATTCTAGATTTAGTCTTAGTTTTAGTCTTTTGGACTAAAACGCTTATTAGTTTTAGTCATGTTTCAGTCATTTCTATACACACATAAGTTTGACATGAAATTTCCTCCGCCGGTGGTGCGCCGTGACCGACTCTAGATATATATATATATATCTGTATATACATATATATATTGAACGTTACTAATACGTTACATATACGTTATATGTATATTTATATATACATATAAATATGTATATATATATCCATATTTTTATATTGCACTACTTTCCACAGAGAATGCCACTTTTTGATCTGCCGTATTGTTTTTCACCCGGTTGATGCTACATTAATGATGTCCCATGTGTTCTTTGTCATTGTTTATCTTTTTGTGGTGCATGGTGGCTCTGTGGGAGCACCCATTACTTAAGTTGTAAAAGTACAATGACAATAAAGACTATTCTATTCTATTCTATTCTATTCTATTCTATTCTATATCACATGCAGATTAGTAAATGTAATAGACTACTGCACAATCAATAAACTTAAAGCAGCAGTGGTTTCACTCGATGGAGAAAAAGCATTTGATAGAGTAAACGTTTTTTCTGAAAATTTTCTGGATCGAAATTTTTTACAGTCACTCAGTGCCTCTGTCAGGACAAATGATCAAACTTCTCCAAGCTTCACCCTCCAGAGAGGCACCAAGCAAGGTTGTCCACTCTCTCCTTCACTGTTTTCCTTCTTCTTGCAGCTGCAATTCATGCAAACAAAATGGTATTCCAACAAAAAACTGCATCACAAAATAAGCCTCTATGCTTATGATGTATTATGTTTCCTTCAGATCTCTTTCTGAAACCATTACATTTATTAATGCATTTTAATATATTTTCAGCCATATGAGATTCCTCAAGAAATTGAACAAAATTGATTATCCTACCAATCAACTATGGCTTCAAATCATCACCATCCAGTCCTCTCAAATCAACAAACATTCGATATCTGGGTACACATTTTTCTTCCAGGATGTCACATCCAATACAATATAAAAAAAGATGATTTTCTTCATTGTCTATTTGTATGTTGAATATCTGACATAGAAGTTAGTGGGGAAGTGATTAGTACGCATGTGAGAGATACATACATATTAATTATGAGTGATCAGCCAAACTAACACAAACAAACCAAAAGGTAATCGGAAATGGAAATCCCCGGTAAGTTGCTACTCAAGAAACATTTTCAAGGTTGGCAGGTCTGCACATGTTACAAAGTGAAAAAAGTAAAAAGTAATCACACATCCTATTTTTTGTCTTTCAGGATCAACTGAAATCTTCACACTCCTGCTCACCTTCTGAAAACCCTTAAAGACTTGGAGAAAGAAACACAGTACATTTAAGTTCTTGTAGTGCTCCCTCCACAAGTCTCATATGTGAGTAGCATCCCCCCCAGCAAGACACATCAAATATGAACTTTACACTTCACAGGTTTATCAAAGTTGGATTTAAATAGAATGCTTTGATGTTGAAAAGACTTTGTATTTTATCTCATCTATTGTGTTGCTGTGTGAAGTTTTTGATTTTTTTTTGGTTAAAAATGTAACATTTGTTGGAGTTGGAGCATACCATTCTCTATGAAATGATAAATATCAGAATCTTGTACAAATAATTCAGTCTCAACACTGTGTCTGAGCTGGAAAATATACTATGTTGTTATTTTTAGCTGGAATTAAAGGGGACATATTATACCCTATTTCCCCCATTTAAATAGTTCCCTGGTGTCCTAATGAACATGTCAGTGACATGCTTTGGTCAAAATACCATAAGGATGAAGAATCATAGTAGTTCAATAACCCTGCTAAACCCGCCCCTTTCAGAACGCTCGGTTTTCGTGCATGGTCCCTTTATATGCAAATGAGACACAGGCAAACACACACCCACTTCTTCCAGGGGGTTTCTGATTTGTCCTCTTTACAGCGCTTTACAGCTCTATTCGTCTCCCCCTCCCTCCACTAGCTCTCTGACAATATCAACATGTCAGCGAGAGTGCCGTCACAGGAAGAGACGTCCTACATAAGGATCGAGCCGAACACTGTCCAACTGTAAATCAGTTAAAAACACTTAGGAACAGAAGATCAGCGGTGACACAGAGAGTGCAGCACCGCTGATCGCCACCGCTGATCACCAGCGGCGCGCTGAGTAAACTGTATGTTGCTGTATCAGATCGTGTGTTTGTGTGTTCGCACCACTTCACATCAGACTGCGACCAGCGGTCGCCGTATTTAGTCAGGGGACGTATTTCACCGACGTACAAACACACAAATTGTTAAGAAAAGATCACATAGAGCTCATAACTGACCATTCTGACACGTCCTAATTAAACATATTTGTTCAGTACGTCCTCCATGACCGGAGCACAGACTCAGTCTGATACAATCACATAAAGCAGCTGTTTATGCAGCTCACCGCTGACCATCAGCGGTGCTGCACTCTCTGTGCAGCGGTGCTACACTCTCTGTGTCACCGATAGCCTAAACTGCCGCTGGCGATCAGCTGATCGCCACCGCTGATCGCCAGCGGCGCGCTGAATAAACTGTATGTTGCTGTATCAGACTGGAGACTGTGCTCCGGAGACCTCACCACCGCTGACCACCTCCGGTGCTCCGGCGAGCGGCATAAACAGCTGCTTGTGAAGTCTGATGTGAAGTGGTGCGAACACACGTTTGCTGACTTTATCCGGCACATTAGCTTTATATATAAAATCCTCTGTAAAACACTGTGCTCCACTGTGCAGCCACCAACAGCACACTTGTCCCTCTGCGTTGACATAATAACGCTCTTCCTCCCTCGCCTGCACTCTCGCAGGGACAAGGTGGAGCTAAGGTGGAGCTTGCGAAGTAAACGTACTGGTGGGGCGGTAACATTCGCGGTGAAATGCGCATACTGACGTCATAAGCGCAGGGAATTCAACATCGAGCGTTTTATCGCCTATACTTACACTAAGCGGAACCACGAAAACATGACTGAGTATTGTTTTTCACTTTGGCGACTGGTAGGGCCCCCAGAGTCCCAAATATCAGTATTAAAATGGTTAAAAAGTTGATTTTGCATAATATGTCCCCTTTAAGCACATGAAAGGTTAGTGTTTGGTATAGTAATCTTTTTGTGCATCGTCTCAATGCTCAATAGCGATGTTTACGGCGTATTTTTGTCTGGTAGTGACTAAGTTTATTTTTGTGTCTCCAAAAATGTTTGATCCTATTTTTATTGTTAACTGCAGTGTAGTGAGATTTTCTGTAACTAGTTATTCAGTGTGTGTGTTTGAAGAGAGAGTATCAGTATATCAAAGTATATCACGTCTGAGTTTCTGTGATAACAGTACTGCTTCAACAGTACTTGCTGCAGGTTGTGTATGTTAAGCTAATAAAATGTCTTCTCCTGACCTCTAACTCTTTTCACTAGTTGAAATTGGTGCTTCACTACAGGATAGGAGAGGGTAACTGATGTTCATATAGCACTCTCCCAGTCTTGATGACCACTCAAAGCACTTGACACTACAATTTTGCTATTCACACACACACTATCAGGGGCATTTAATGCCAGCACATGAGCACAAACCTCCGCCTGCATGAAGACTGAAAAACACGTGTGCGATACACTTGCATACAGGCACGCGTATTGCGATGAAGGGTGATAAGTGTCATGCCACGTTCAAACGCAGCCTGTGCGCACGCTAGTCTCAATGTACATATAATTATTTAGTATTGAATTGAATTGAATTGAATTGAATTGAGTTTAATTTAATTTAATTTAATTTAATTTAATTTAATTTAATTTAATTTAATTCATTATTTATTTTTATTGAAATACATTTTTTTATTTTAAAGTAATTATTAATTTTAATTTATTTATTTACGGAATAATTTCAGCTACTTAAAAATAAAAATATCCTGACAGCTCTTATGGGGCTTGGGATTCTGCTTTCTTCTCATCAATCCTGTATGAACCTGAGACTATGTGTACCAGCTGATCTGTGTAGATAGAAAATGAATAACTGTCAGGTCCTGATGATCCAGTGTACCTCACTGAGGAAGAGGCTGTGCACATTTACGGACAGCCTCTTCCTCAGTTTGGCGCCTGAGCCATGGTACAGTCCCTGTTATACCTCAACATCCCGTTATAGGCGTGCACACGCTATAGGCATTAACACGTGTGTCACTACTGTACTAAAGCCAACGCTTCAGACGCCTTAACGTGTTCATGTGTAACTGAAATAGTTTCACATTGGTCTCTCTTGGTAATACATGGACCAGACCCGTTGCCAGACCTCAGTTTTAAGGGGGGCATATGAAATGCATGGGGGGGCACAATTATTAGCCTAAAGTACTTGTATTTTTTATCATCCATGCAGCATGTAATCATCATGTTAAACATAACCAACAGCAATATGACCAGGTATAGCCTACAACCAGCGCGTAATTTGTTTACATATGACAGCGCAGGGATGATGAGACGGACACAGGTCCCGGAACACATACAGAAAATGGTGCTGAATAACAACACACAAATGTCGACAATGCCGATACTAGGTACTATTTTTAGTACCTGTTCAGGCAAAGTTCCAAAAGCATGCTGAGTAGGTACTATGCGATGATTGGTCAGACTGCCGTCACAGTAAGAGATGTTCCACGCAAAAATCAAGCTGTTGGGGATTAGCTCATTCAAGATGGAGTCACATCCATCTTGGATGGAGACCAGATGAGCCCTTTGCTCAAAGACAAAGAGGGTCATAAAACTCAGTCTCTAAAGATCCCTTATCTTTCACACATCAGTGGGAAACCCATCTCAGTGGTCACTTTTTGACATGTGACTCCATGTAACCAACAATACATTAGCCAGGTTTCCCCTCCTTCTTGCTCTTCTCAATCTCACCGGGGGACACAGGCTCCTCTGCTCTTCAACTGAAGATTCTTCAGCACAGAGCTAAACAAGCTTCCAGCAGCAAGAGAATCCTCTCACTCATAGCAGTCTGCTATCCTCTCATCAGAGGCAGTGACAACAGAACCTGCCTAAGGATCAACCAAGGATCCAGAGCCAGGTTAGGTCCAACTAGCTAACTTTGTAAGGAGGAACCTGAGCAACAGACACCAGAAACACAGTCAACCAGCTACCGTTCCTGGACCAACAGACAGCACCACAAAAGGACATTTCTGCATCTTTTAAGGAATTGGTAACGTGACTGGGCCTAGCATAGCATCACGCTACTTGGCTAAGCATAGATGAAATGTTGTACTGAGCTTACTTGCTCACACAAAGTGTTGTTGTAATGTCTAGATTTAGGTTAATATGATGTTAGTGATGTCCATTCTTCTTAGCTTTCAGCTCTAGATGTGCATGCTTCTAACCTCTCGTCTAACCTGGCATCTCAGTTTACAAACGTTTACCAAGAAACACAGCAGCCATGCGGTCAAGAAGCCATCTTTGATTCCGCCATCTTGTTGTAGTTTCTTTGTCAACCACCATCTTGATTTGTAGTCTACCTCTATCTGACTTGACCATTTGACCTGTACACACACAGACTCTCTCTCCCTTTCACGCACACACTGTATATAGTAACATTAAGTAGATATTCTTGTTTAAATCTTTGATGTCTTTTTAATAAATCTTTTTTCTAAAATATACAGTCTGGTCTGATTAATATTGTGTACCTCTTCCCTGTAGAACTCCAATACTTCAATTCACCTAACTATTGATGTAGTATTGTGATTTATCAATTATTAAGTTAATTATTAATCATAATCCAAATTATTCTCCTGTTTGAGAGGAGTGGTCCCCCAATTTGAGTTTGACAAAAATTTTTATTTCATAATTAATTAATTCTAAAAAAATCTAAATTCATAACCAATCATACTGTTAATTGTGCTTGAAGTTGAGAAAATGATTAGAATTCTTTTTCTTTAAGTTGATTAATTGTACAGAAACCCACATGGAGGGTGGGAATTCTATATTTCCTACTATCAACATGGCCTGAGATATCGACTCCGGTCTCCTGAGCATTTTTTTCACTATTGTCCAGACTTTTAAAGTGTGTTTTATCCATTCATTCTTTATTTTGATTTTACTGACTGACTTTGTATCAATGAATGGTTGTAAAAGTCAGGATTTTATAATCTACACAAAGTAAACTTATTGGGCGGTAGCTGGTGCATTGTATGGGGTCCTACCCCTCCTTATGTATGACTGTTAATATGTCTTCTAACCATGAATTTGGGGGTCTCCAGATGTTAGAACATAATTATATAATTTACATAATATGGAAGTGAACTCATTCATAAAGATTAGTATTCTCCAGAGAAACCATCTGTTCTATTGTTTTTTTAGTTTGGTGATGGTTTCCCTAATTTCACTCTCTGTGATGGGTTTTATTAAGAGTTCTGCTTCCTCACTTGATAGTTTATTCATTTTAAGGGGTCTTAAAAACTAATTTACTCTTCCTTAAATTCTAGTTCTTCAGCTGTATATAGCTGTTTGTAGTATGTAGCAAATGAGTCTGATATTTAAGTGGGATCGGTCTCAAAACTAGTGGTTTCAGGAATCCTGATCTTTGGAACAGCACGACTAGGCCTTTCTGAGTTAAAGCCTACTAACTTTATTCCCCATTTCATAATATAATATTTCTATTAATATATCTGACCACTCCCTGTGCCTTATATGTCTTATATGTCCTCATCCAATTATTGTCTAAGTACGTGTTTTTAAGAGTATCTACCAAATTGTTTATGTTCCCTTGTTAAAGGCGACATAGACCTGAAGCTCCAATTAACGCTGCTTTTGTGTGTGTATCTGCATTATTACCTCGTTTGTGAAACCCTAAAGTTTCATAAAAAACAGTTCAGCCACTGCTGAGAAAATAGGGTTTTATTGTTTTCCTGGGCTCTGCAAAGTGGAAAAGCACTTTTGTTTGTGGATGATGTCATCAGAAAACCTCACCACTCCTCTAACCACCATAGCGCCTCCTGGTGCGGGCACTAGTCTGGGCACATCCGGTTGCGTACATTCAACCGCAGAAGAAGAAGAACTACTCTCGTTGTAGCTGCTGAGATGCAGAGCATCCACCGTGCCAGAGGGGGAGCTGTGTATCTGAGAGCTGACCTGTTAATTATGTCATTTCCAGGTACCTGGCCAATCACAGGACAGTGGGAAAGCTCTTGTTGGCTGGCCAATCACAACACAGTCTGCGTTCTGGGGGTGTGGTTTTGGTCTGAAACAGCGCGGCTGACGAGAGCATCAGTGAGGAGATATTTCGATCGGCTCGTTTGCAGCGATTAGGAGGTTTTTGACCATGAAAACAAGTTAATATATGTAAGTAGACCTCCATAACTAACATACTGTATGTGCGATACGAGCATTCTATGTCACCTTTAACTTTTTTATTTCAGTTTCCAATCCTTGTTGTTCTGGGAGCCTTTGTTGTAGATCCTATAGAAATAATCTTTCCTCTCATTGTGGCCTTACTGGCATCCCATACAACTGAGGGGAAGACACTATCATCGTCATTTATAGTGAAATAGTCAGTTAGAGCTCCTTGTGTTTCTTGCCTGATGTTTGTGTTAGTAACAAGACATTAAGTCTCCAGTGTCTAAAGTGGTTGTCTACTCCTAAATTCATTTTCATGACTTCCGGTTTGACACATGGAGGAGTAGGTTGCAAACCGGGATAACTCTGTTCACATTCGACCAAACTCCTTTTAAAATCCGACTAATATGACTCATTTTCTGAACTCGGAACTCTGATCTATGGCTAATAGACTATAATTTAAACGGCCATTCGTCTCTATTTTTTGTCTTTTATGGGATGTTATAAGGTGCTGGTGGCTTGAACAGAATAGGTTACAGTAGGCCTATGAGGGAAATATAGATATATATTTATATATGTATATATATATATATATATATATATATATATATATATATATATATTTGTTTGTTTGTTTAAAAAAAGACTGCTTATGTTGTGATTTGATGGCTGGTTATATTTTGATCAGTTCATTTTGTATTAATTATTGATGCCCAAATTATTGATTTCAACATCTTAATGTGGCTTCGTACAGCACTCAAAAGATTTCATATCCCATTTTAGGTCACAGTTGAAATGACATCTAGAGTTAATAACTCTCACTCTCGATCAATACAGTGTGTGTCTCTTAAAGGGGACATATTATACCCTATTTCCCCCATTAAAATAGTTCCCTGGTGTCCTAATGAACATGTCAGTGACATGCTTTGGTCAAAATACCATAAGGATGAAGCACCATTGCAGTTCAATAACCCTGCTAAACCCGCCCCTTTCAGAACGCTCGGTTTTCGTGCATGGTCCCTTTATATGGAAATCAGACACAGGCAAACACACACCCACTTCTTCCAGGGGGTTTCTGATTTGTCCTCTTTACAGCGCTTTACAGCTCTATTCGTCTCCCCCTCCCTCCACTAGTTCTCTGACAATATCAACATGGCAGCGTGCGCAGAAAACAGCGAGAGTGCCGTCACAGGAAGAGACGTCCTACATAAGGATCGAGCCGAACAGTGCCGAACTGTAAATCAGTTAAAAAGACATAGGGACAGCACCGCTGATCGCCACCACTCGCCGCTGGCGATCAGCGGTGGCAATCAGCGGTGCTGTCCCTATGTCTTTTTAACTGATTTTCACAAGAGTGTAGCACCGCTGATCGCCAGCGGCGAGCTGCATAAACTGCTGCTGTATGTGACTGTATCAGACTGAGTCCGTGGTCTGGTCATGGAGGACGTACTGAACAAATATTTTTAATTAGGACGTGTCAGAATGGTCAGTTATGAGCTCTATGTGACCTTTTCTTAACAATGTGTGTGTTTGTAAGTCGGTGAAATACGTTCACTGACTAAATATGGCGACCGCTGGCGGTGGAGCTCTCGAAGTAAACTTACTGGTGGGGCGGTAACATTCGTAGTGAAATACGCATGCTGCCATCATAAGCGCAGGGAATTGAACATCGAGTGTTTTATCGCCTATACTTACACTAAGGGGGACCACGAAAACATGACTGAGTATTCTTTTTCCACACTTTGGCGACTGGTAGGCCCTCCAGAGTCCCAAATATAAGTATTGAAATGGTTAAAAAGTTGATTTTGCATAATATGTCCCCTTTAATGCGAAGGGACTTAATAATTCAGTGAGGAGACAGAAAATAGTATACTAAAGGCAGATATTGCATTTATACAGGAAATTCATCTGAAATCTGACTCGGTTAATTATCTCATTTTAAACAGACTCTCTAGTTCTAATATAAGAAGGCTGAGCGCAAGAGGATTTTACCTCAAACATCCTGCACAGGCATATGCAAACTAATCATCCAACAGTGCAATTAATGGAGTTGGAGAACTCTGCTAATGAAGGTGCCAGTGTGTCAACTCCTGCAACTGTTGCTGCTCCTATGTCTGTAGCATCAGCCAGTATATCACCACCACAGCTACCTAGTAGACCTACATCCCAGAGCTCTATGAGCCAGTTTTTGCAAAAGGCTATGACCCCAACAGATTTAAAATGTATTTATGTATATGTTAAGTTATGTTAAGTTTATTAATAAAGCCATACAAGTAATATACATAATGTTATATTTTATGTTTTTTTACATTAGTTATTCATTTTACACATAATTTGGTAATACATTAATTTAAGTAACAAAAAATCTGAGGAGCCGCTTGGGAGCCGACTCTTTTTAGTGAGCCGAGCCAAAAGAGCCGGCTCTCCTCAAAGAGCCAGAATTCCCATTGTTATGGGAATTATGCACCTCATGTAATACATGAAGACAAATGCTCAATGCAACCGTTGATGTGACCTGAGACCACTCACTCTTTGTATTGTTAATGTAACTGTTGGATGCGACTTTTGGCCAGTGACCATAGGTATTGTTTTAGGAACTGTTTGAAGTAACTTGTGAATAGAGACAATGGGTCTGCGACTGAGGGCAAGGTGATAACAAACCCACAGAGGCGGGGGTCTGCACCTTATGGCAGGGTGATAGCTGACCCATTGAGACAGATAAATACCTTGCGATTACTACAAGACAGGGAGTCTTCACTTTGTAACTGGCCTGTGTGTGTTGCTTTGTGAATGCTCCTCTTGTACAAGATTAAACCCTTGTTTGGACACTGAGCTGACTCCGATCTCCTTCCTATGGATCTCAATTCTTTTGACAACTTGGCGCCCAACGTGGGGCCCCAATACCTGTCGCTCTCTTCACATCAGCGGACCTGAAGACCTTGCAAGGCGGGGGTAAGAAAAATAAATCCTCCTAAAAGTCCTCCCCCTCGGGGCTCTTAAAGCTCCGTTTGGTCAGGGAGGCCAGGTTCCGTGAAGAGTGGGACAGTGACGGGGCCAACCAAGGAGGGGAGACGGATCAGCCAGACAAACATTGAGTCAGGGACTCAAATCTTCAAAAGGGTAAGAAATAACCATTTCTAAATTTAAAACAAATTCGGCTCAAAAGTAACAACAGTTAGTTGAATATGCGGTGCCAGTAACGAAAGAAGCTGTAAGTCATGGTATTCTTCTACTGAAGTGAAAATTGAGCATAGCAATTCGGCAGATAAAAAGTAGCAACAGTAAGTTTGAATATGCGGTGCCAGTAACGAAAGAAGCTGTAAGTCATGGTATTCTTCTACTGAAGTGAAAAAAACGGTACAGAAACGGATCGATCCTAGCTCATTTAAAATAGATAAAAAGCAAGTCAGGGACTTGGGGGAGCAGAACTCTCTTATATTTAAAAGCAAGTCAGGGACTTGGGGGAGCAGGACTCTCTTAGATTTAGGGCAGGGACCTAAAAATGATTACTGTCTTTGGAAGGACAAGGTTTAAACTAATCCCTCAGGGCTGAGAAAACAACAGGCGTCGGGGTCTGGGATCCAAAGCAAGTCAGGGACTTGGGGGAGCAGAACTCTCTTAGACAAACCGGTAAAATAAATAGATCAAATTTCCGCTAATAAGTAACAACAGTAAGTTGAATATGCGGTGCCAGTAACGAAAGAAGCTGTAAGTCATGGTATTCTTCTACTTTGTGAAAATTTAGCATAAAATTAGAAAACTTAGGATACGAACTCTTTTAAAGTCGACATATATATGTTGTGTGTTAAATGTTGTCTTGTGTTGTTTTGTGTTTTGTGATGTTTTAATGTGTGCGCCATGGCTTTGTGTTGTTTTATGTGCCTGGTAGCATAGGCTCAGGCTGCAGAGTGTTGGTCCTTTTCAGTGACAATCAAAATACCAAATTTTATTTGGGATTTGTTCCTGATAGTGGATGCATTGTTAAAAACAAGAATAGATAAATAAACAAATAGTAATTTAGAGTCTGGACAGAAATTATATGTACAATATTTGGAAAGAAAAAGAAAAAACAGGCAAACACTGATAATCCAGATTAAAAGTTGGGAAAATATATAAAATAAAATAATAATAATAATAGTAATAATAATAATAATAATAATAAAAAGGAACCTTAAAATAAAAGTATGAATAAAATTGAAGGTAATTTTTATATCAAAATGGGAAATGGTAATAGTTGTTATAAATGTTGTTGTGAACCTGACGAGGTTCAATATGAATGTGATGCAAAACGAATGGGCTAATAGGCACTAGATAATGTAAAGTATATAAAAAGATGGGAAAATAAATATGGATTTAGAGGAAAATTACAGGTAGAAGAATGTAAAAAACTGGTAGAAAAGATAGAGGTAAAGTCAAAGGAAGAACTAGAAATGACCAAGAACCGAAGAATAGATTGGCGGTTTGATTAAAATGTTTAAAAATAATAATAATACTAAAATGAAATAAAAACAACAGTACTAAAAAATAACATTAATTAAATAAAGTAATTGGGGTAAGAAGATAACTAAAGCGGTCATAAACTAAGTCATTATAGGGCTGAAATAATATAAAATATATATTTCCATAAACATCTCTCAAGTGTATTTGACAATTAGCTCAGGAGATATCAGAAGTTACGAGGAGAGACGTTGGATGCTGTGTTCTCTTCAGGGATTCCAGAGCAAAGAAGAAATGGGGGACCCAGACGAGTTGACGATTCATCGGCATGACTAGTCAATAAACCAGGTCATGCACTCACACACACACATACATACCAGGACACAGAAGATGAGGAGGAAGAAGAAGTATGTTAACTAGAAAACACTGAAGTATTTTTGAGTATGGACCAAAAGCCATAGTCACCCTGTTGGTTAAAAAAAATCGTAAAACTTGTTTTCTAAACGATACTGAAGCATGCAGAATAATAATTGAAGAAGATGAAGGCGGTAGTAAATTGCCACTTCAACACTGTAATGGTATGAAGGTGAGATCTGAGACACTGATCTAAGACAAAAAGAATTTGTTTAAATTTGTTACAATATTGAGTCATGGGATTACCCATGTCTCAACAGGAGGGATGGTATCCACGATAGACTAGACTACATGGATGTTAAAACCACTAAAATGTGTTTGTGCCTCATGATTAATGTATTCTAAGCACAATGCTCAAGGCAGACTACATCAAAAACCAGATCCAGCACCCACAGGAGGGCCAATCAATCCAGGAGATTGGGTGTTGGTGAAGTGGTCAGCTTCATGCTGGGAAGGCTCCTATCAACTACTACTGTCGACACCTACAGCAGTACACATAGCTGAAAGACAGACAATGGATCACACACTTCAAAAGAGCACAAATGCCAGTCAGATAAGTAGAAGCATTCACCATGCCAGAATTAAAACTGTGTTTATAACTGTTTCATGTATGACCACAATTGCATTCCTTATTTTAAATATAGTGACATAAGGCCAGGTATGATAAAATGAGGAATAGATCAATAGGAACAATCTAGATGGGACACTAGGAGAGGTGCAGTGACAATCCGTGTACTATTGTCACAATTATGTGAGTTTAAGTTAGATTTAGTTTCCAGGGCAGCCTAGAGCTGTGGCCGTCACAGGGGACCTTGTGAGATCCAAACCTTGGAAAATAAAGTTTTGGGGGGTTGAAAAAGACTGCCTCGTTTGGTATCAAGAGCGAGAATCCTCCCTGTGTCCTGAGAGAAACAAGAGATGTGTAAAATATGTGTAAAATACTCAAGGAGTGTTATAAAGAGAAATGCACCAGCAGGTTGGTTTGATCACTCCTGGCTTGATGGGGAACTGTTAATAAAAATGTGGATTGATAAAAATGTGTATTATAATCAACAGAGATTTTTGACTTCACTAAGGAAGCAATTGGAAGCATGCATCAAGAGTTAGATAAGACTAGTTTAATGGCATGGCAGAATAGGATGGCTTGAGACATGATGTTGCTGAAAAGGGAGGAATACTGTATAATGTAGAATGTTTGGAGATATGTGTTGTACATTTATTCCTAATACAGCACCTGATGGCAGCATCTAAGGCAATGAATGGATTAATCACCCTATATGTAGAAGGACTGTTACAGAGACTCAGGACACCGCTTTGAAAAAAAACAAAACAAAAAACAACTATGCTGCATGAAAGAGTCCCAACCACTGATGACCACCGAGAGGACGACAAGAATGCAGCACCAGAAATGTTCGACTGATTTGACAAATGATGATCTATATGGATACATGTTAGATGAAGATAACACCATGGTTTAAAGGATAATTGCTGTTTACTCTATTGATTATGATGGTACTACAGGAAATCTAGAAGTTGTAGTGTTCTGAATTGGTCACCATTGAATTCATTTTGGGGTAACAATATAATCAAAATGTTTTTGAATGTATGCTTTTATGCCTTGATCAAATGGAGTACCTGTGTGTGGTTGCCGGGGCAGCGGGACCGTGAGAGAGTTTCCCTATCTAGAAGGAAAATTGATAATTGGAATGTTTTGAACTGCTCGATAGGGTTTTCGCTCTCACACTCTAAAACATTTGTTATAATTATGCTTAAGCATAAACAGGAGGGATATGTTATGGGAATTATGCACCTCATGTAATACATGAAGACAAATGCTCAATGCAACCGTTGATGTGACCTGAGACCACTCACTCTTTGTATTGTTAATGTAACTGTTGGATGCGACTTTTGGCCAGTGACCATAGGTATTGTTTTAGGAACTGTTTGAAGTAACTTGTGAATAGAGACAATGGGTCTGCGACTGAGGGCAAGGTGATAACAAACCCACAGAGGAGGGGGTCTGCACCTTATGGCAGGGTGATAGCTGACCCATTGAGACAGATAAATACCTTGCGATTCCTACAAGACAGGGAGTCTTCACTTTGTAACTGGCCTGTGTGTGTTGCTTTGTGAATGCTCCTCTTGTACAAGAGCCAACCCTTGTTTGGACACTGAGCTGACTCCGATCTCCTTCCTATGGATCTCAATTCTTTTGACACCCATCCCTACTGATCTCATACACATGTTCTGGTCCTGCCCACATCTCAGAACATACTGGGTAGACATTTTTCAGGCCTATTCTAAAATGTGTGGAGTGACCATCACCCCAAACCCAATATGTGCAATTTTTGGTTTTACTGATGAAACTCGCTCTCTCAAAGGCAAATTTCAGGTTGTCATAGCTTTCACTTCTCTACTTGCTAGATGTCTGATACTTTTCAAGTGGAAGGAACAGACACCACCAACATTCAACAGATGGATTAGAGACAACATGTCATTTCTGAAATTGGAAAAAATCAGATACACTCTGAAGGCTCCATACAAAGTTTTGAGAGAACTTGGACCCCTCTCTTGACATATTATGAGAGCATACAAAGCCCACTACACTCATAAAAAAATGACTTACTTGTACATAGCATACTTGAAGCAGTTACTTACTTCTAGCTGTTGTTTGTACCCAAATGTTTAAATGCACTTATTGTAAGTCGCTTTGGATAAAATAACATGAAATGTAATGTAATATTACAGGTAACCTGTCCAATTTTGAATCCAGAGTGCAGTTAAGATCGCCCTCACTAGCATAATACTCTCACTTTTATCTGCTAGTAGAGTCACAACTTTTTCGATAAAATGTGGGCAATCCTCATTTGGGGCATACACATTAAGTATGATCATCTTTATTCCCCCAATTGTGCCGATCACCATAACATACCAGCCTTCATCGTCTTGAAAGATTTTTTCGATGCAGTGTTTCCTGAATTAGAGCAACAGAGCAGTGTAATAATGATGTGTCGTTTGTGAACGATTCGTTCAAAATGAACTAATCTTTTATATGACTCGGGAGTAATGAGTCATCTCAGTGAGTGATTCGTTCATTTTCATGCAGTACCTTCCTTCGCCACAGGGCAGGCAGCTGAATAAATTCAGTCAGCAGAACAGGAAATAGAAATGATTAGTTCAGGATTCACTCAACCGAGTGGTTCGTTCGTTCATTTTCATGCAGTACCTTCCTTCGCCACATGATGGCAGGCAGCTGCATAAGCTCAGCAGGCAAGGAAACAGAAATGATTAGTTCAGGATTCACTCAACTGAGCGAGCGTCCGTCCTCAGGACAGGTCACGTGACAGCTACCGAGTCACTGTCGTGCTGTTAAACAACAATGGCAGAGAGGATACAGGACACAAGTCACTTGTCACTTTATTGAGGTGTGTATTTGTTTTCCTAGGGTTTCATATGGTTTGAATTGCATTTTGTTTATTATACTTTGTCAGCTGAAGCAAAACGATGTTGCCTACAGTGTTAAGTGTTTGAGAACCGCAGTCTTTTTTACAACGCCCACAAGAGCGCCACCCACTGTAAAAATGAACGAAATGAACGAAATGACTCAAAAAAAAATTAGTTCAATTTACTACTGTCCTGTAACCTCTTTAATTGTCCCAAAATTGTCCCAAACATTTTGATTGGATTATTAATTCCTCTTATATTATAAGTTATGAAATTCAGCTCAGCCATGGACTTCGTATAATCTTACAATATTGCTCCCTACCTGTTTACCCTTGGGTGTCAAAGTAATTCTAATCATTAACCAAACAATGCCTGTAACATGTGTCAGGAAAAACAAAGAACAGAGAACACAAAATACATTTTTGGCATATGCACTGGGTGAGCAACTCCATAGGAATTAATGGAGCCAAAGGGATAGTGTTCTATCGGGTGCTTTTAATACATCCATGAGCTGCTCACCCAGTGCATACATCGAAAAGGTTTCTGACTTCCTATGCTATGTGAACGAGCCGTCTGTGTTCACATTTCTCATAAAGTTTTCACAATGTACGTACCCTGACAGTGGCGCCGTTCCCGAGACTCAACATGACCGCGCTTTGCTGTGCTCGTACACAGCTGTGACATCACTCTGGGAAATACAATTTTTGTGGGCTTTACAAATGTGAAACTCCATGAATTAAAAATCTAGATCATAAAGATCTATACATGCCTATGTCTCGAGGTGTCCTGTGGACACTTTTACAGGCGTATCTTTTACTATTGTGGTCAATGGGAAAATTGCTTTTTGGGCCGCATGAGTATTTTTGTTGCAGTACCACGAGTGGCCACCATGACAAAATGTCTTCAAGGCAGAGGGGGCGGTGCTCTATCCAGTTCTTGTAATACATCCATGCCATGGAGTGCATTGTCACTTTAGCTAGATTGTACTCGTTAAACACTGTCTCAAAAATCCGTAACTGTGGAAAGAGAGGAATGCAAATGCGGAAGTGCAATTCACAAATGCAATTTTCAGTTTTACAAATGTCATTTCATTTACAAATACACATCTATATTTGTAAAAATCAATATACAAGTTACAAATGTGATTTTTTTCTATTTGTGGATCTCAAAACATGCATGCAAATCAAGAAATACGTGTGGATCACCCTCTGCACATATACAAATATTATTGGAACAAATTTAACCCCATATTTAAATGCTAATATTAACATTAAAAACTTTATGAAACATATGAGAAGTATTAAAATGGAATAAAAAGAGGTGTGCCCTGATCAGCCAGTGTGGTACTATGCACTGATTTCAAGTCATTAGGTCACATGACCTGGAGGCTATTGAGCTAAAATGCTAATATTTACATTCAAAGATGAATGAAAAAAAGTATAAAGTATAAAAAATTACTTGAAATCAGTGAAGGACCAAAGTACTACACTGCCTAATCAGGACACACCTCATTTTAATACTTATCATATTTTTTTCATTAATTTTTTTACCGTAAATGTTAGCATTTATCCTCATGTGGAGGATAAAGTGGTAGAAAATGGATGGATTTTTAAATATATCTGATTTTTTTGCTGTTTTTGCTATTAAGCAAAATCAGCAATCAGTCTGCCAGTTTTTAAACATGTTATCTTTTAAAATTCAACAATTCTCAGGAAACACTGAGATTCAGAAAACATATTCAATAAGACCCTGAGGTATTATAAACCTCTAGAAATGATAAACAATTTCAGAAATGTATACAGTACATCACAAGTATAACTTGAACATCAAAAAGTAGTGTTTCCATTATGTTGCAGTTCAGCTTGGTACAGTTTGGAATGGTAAAATAAATGGTACATTTGTGTATGGCGTGTGGGCTTTGCATCATATACAAATATAATTGAATTGAATTGAATTGACTTGAAAATCGAATGACCAAAAGATACACGGACCCATACCGTTGCTACAGCAGGGAATGAACGTGACACAACAGACAACAATGCCACATCTAGTAGCTATCTTTTGTCCTGCTCAGTTTGTGGCTGTTTGTCTCAGCTAGACATCAAGCACTGTATGAGAATAGACTGTGGGCACCGAAGAAACATTGGTCGGATTTTCATTTTTCTGTCACCCACCCATACCATTTTACTCTGGCCTTCCAAGGGAAGCTGTGTCAAAAATGAAAAGGTTGGGGCTGGTTATTCTGGAGTTATTCCCCAAAAATATATACTGTACCAAACTGAACCATTCCACTGGACTATAGTGATTTCATAGGATTTACAGTAGAACACTGCAGGGAAATAACAGCAGATTTAATATAAAGATACACCTCAGAATAGACATTCTCGCCCTCTATATTATTATTAAAGTGATGCTGTATCACGATAAACATAAAATAACATAATCAGGTTTATTAAATGCTACTATACTGTAAATCATCTTCCTCTTTGGCTTGACCCCTGTTGATGTTGGCATTTTCCCTGTAGGCGAAGCTGCTGGGGAAGATGCCAGTAGTTCCTGCACAATGTCCCTCCAGCCATTCTTCATTAACTAGAAGAGAGAAGTGAAGAAGATGTATGAAGAAAATGTCTGTGTAATGCAGGAAAATTACTTTTCTTTTTTTTTTAAATCTCCCCTCAACCTCGCAACTCACCTTCACCCAAGATGTCAATAGTGTCACCTTCACTGAACTCCAAGTCCTCTGGACCCTGAGCCATATAGTCATACAGTGCCACCATCTGGTACAGGATGGTATAGTTGGTCAGCGGGTCTTCTTTCTGCAAAATGTATTATCATTAATATTACCAAAAAATTATAAATTCAAGGGAGCAATAAAATAATTTTAATGTTCTTTCTTAATAAGTTTGCAATGCAAAGATAATTTGATGGTGTATCTGAAAATACAATTTGGGACAATCGTAGCGCCACAGTTTCACATTGACCAAGCCGGTCAATGTGAAGTTTACAACAGTGTATTGGTTATTCCAACTTCTACCCAACATCTATTAGATATTCTAACACTTGATCTAAAATGTTTATTCAGTGACAGGCATGGGTCTCACAGTAAATCTTAGGAGAAGCTTTATCCAAATCAAGAGCTACACCTCTAAAAAGAAAGAATCAAAACCACAAAAATATACAATGAGTTCAGTCCTTTACTCATATATAAACTGAGGTATCATTCAGAAATAATATTTGGTGGATTAAGCCTAATATGTAATCACAGGCATACAATCTGGCTGACGGCAACCAACAGGAAATTAGGTTTCAAATAATGCAAAACTCAGCAACTCTCTTTGCTCACAACACAGCCTATTAAAGAGCATTGCAGCTTAACATCAGTGTTTGTACAGAATATGGTAAACAGCGTGAGCCAAGCCTCTCTAGGTTTAGAGACCTTTAGCAAACCTTAGCCTGGCTCTTCTCTGCTAATTACGTTTTTTTTCTGGCTGTACTGTTTTTGAGAATTCTCTTTATAGGGCAGGTGAAGTCAGTATGTGAAATGTATAAATACTTATTAATTACTTATAATGTTGTTTGGTGCATGATAAACATATAACATATATATATTTATAAAATATATATATATAAAAAATATAAATATATATATATGTATATATATAATCATTCAGTTTCCTTTGCACATTAATTTATGTTTAACTAATATAAATAATCAACTTAACAAATCCACTGTCTTTTAAAAAAATCTATTTGACAATAATGCTTATTTTCCAACATAATAACATGATGACATTGCAGGTGTTTTATGAGGTTGGATGTGTTCCCTCCTTTGGCTCCTATAGCTTGGTGGCAGCGCCTGCATAGTGGACGGCCATCGTCTATTGCTTTACCGTCTGTGCCTCGTTTAAAGCCAAAATAGTTCCAAATGGGACTTTTGGAGTTTGTTTTTTTTGAGCAAAGTAAGCGGTGCCAGTGACGACGACGCCACGGCAGACTCGCTGCTCGAGCCCGGTGCTTCTGCCATGGTGAGTGTGTTGTCTCATGTTTGTGACTGTAAGCCGTGCGAGCGTCTGGGCGAGACAGAACTTTACACCGAACTCTACACCGGAGTCAAGACTCAAGAAGACAAAGGAGTCTACACCGGAGTCTAACAAGGAGGCTAATGAGGCCTGTCTGCAATTGTTTTCTACCTTTTCACATACCATTCCTGTTCATGTTTCTTCTCGTAGATATTACAAACCTCACATTCACTCACAGCACCACCTTAATCTGTCCTCATTTATCTACCCCTCCCACTCCACACACATCCAACACCTTGTTGTAGGGGGCCTGTGGAACTGCCAGCCAGCTACCAGCAAGACTGAGTTCATCTCTGGCTTTGCTACAGAGCAATGCCTAGACTTCCTTGCTCTCACTGAGACTTGGATTACACTGTCCAACACATCCACCCCTGCGGCTGGTTGCTTTTCTGACTTTCTTAAAGAGGCCAGAGTGACCCCCCTCCTTAAAAAACCCACCCTCGACCCGTCTGAAGTAAATAACTACAGACCTGTCTCTCTTCTTCCTTTTTTTTCCAAAACGCTGGACCGTGCTATCTTTAATCAACTCTCCTCCTACCTTCACCGGAACAACCTTCTCTATCCTCATCAGTCTGGTTTTAAGACAGGTCACTCAACCAAAACTGCACTTCTTGCTGTCACTGAGCAACTCCACACTGCCAGGGCTGCCTCCCTCTCCTCTGTGCTCATCCTCTTGGATCTTTCTCCAGTGTTTGACAGTCAACCACCAGATCCTTACTTCCCCCCTTCAGGAACTAGGTGTACTTACCCTACTCTCATCCTATCTTCAAAACCGAACATACAGAGTAACCTGGAGAGGATCTGTGTGGGAACCCTGTCCTCTTAACTACTGGGGTCCCTCAGGGTTCTGTCCTGGGCCCTCTCCTCTTCTCTCTGTACACCAACTCTCTTGGTTCTGTCATTCACTCTCATGGTTTTTCCTATCACAGCTACGCCGATGACACCCAACTCATTCTCTCTTTTCCTATAACGTGTACTAGAACGGATCTCCACTTGTCTGACCGACATCTCTCAGTGGATGTCTGACCATCATCTAAAAGTCAATCTCGAAAAGAACGAGTTTCTTTTTCTCCCAGGAAAGGGCTCTCCCACCACAGACCTGACTATTACCCTCGACAACTCTGTGGTAGCTCCATCTCAAAGTGCAAGGAACCTGGGTGTGACACTGGATGATCACCTCTCCCTCACTGCCAACATTGCTGCAACAGCTCGATCTTGCAACTCCCTCCTGGCTGGTCTCCCTGCATGTGCCATACAACCTCTGCAGCTCATCCAGAATGCAGCAGCTCGACTGGTCTTGTACATCGCACTTATGACTAGCACTTTATAGTTTGGCTTACTTGAAGCTCTTACTTACAACTAGCTCTTGTTTGTACCCAAATGTTTAAATGCACTTATTGTAAGTCACTTTGGATAAAAGCGTAGTTACCTCCGCTCCATTCAGTTGTGGGTGAAGCAGAGACGCATCGGAGATTTATGACATACATTTCTGTTCAATCTTGTCACACTGCTTCCCGAAGTGGTTTGGCAGATCAGATAACAATCCGTCTTGGATTGTAGTTACACCTGTGCCAGATATAAAGGGGGCCTATGTGTAAATGCATCATATAATCACATTAAAAATACCCTGAACCATCCCTTCAAGCTTTATAATGCTTCCAAGACCAATGAGCAAAGTAAGAAAGGGCTTTTTCCCAGGTCAGTACAAACCTTTGGAATCTTGCTGGGATGATAAGGGCCTTTTATTCACACAACCAATAATAAAGTTTTAGCAATAATAGAACAGACATATGTTGAACTAAACCCCTGGAGTTTTAATGTTCACCTGACACCATAGGGTGACTCTGCCACCCTCAGCCACATCCTGCATCATGGGACCTGATTCCACCTCTCCATTCAGTGGTATGAGCACTTGGGAGCCATGTGGCTTATGCCTGGATAAAGAAAAGGAAAAATGAGGGGATGAATGGGTGAGGGAATAAAAAGGTTTAGGGCATCATGGGGGCAAACCTGGACTGGCAGATAATCACTTAACTAATGAAATTACTCTTTTCTAAAACAGAAAACGTCAAGCCTTAAAACAAGCCTCTGATACATATATTATAATATTTTTATCAGTTCCTGGATTGATTTTGATACCAGCTCCCACTGTTATCAGTCACACTGTTCTTGTTTTGTGTGATGTCATATTTCATACTCTGCTTTTTATAGCTGCTCTCATGACTGAAGTTGCAGTTGCAGTGTCCTATAGCTCATGTTATGTTAGGCATGAATGATTTGGACCCTCAGGTTGAGGGGAGAAAAAAAAGTATATTTTAGAAAAATGCAGTAGAAACTTAGAAAGACAGAAGTAGGTGAGCAGACCCAGGGTTACCTGAGGCGCAGTTGATTTGTGGGCTGGCCCAGTTTATGTGCAATTTGTTCCTTCACCTCATGGTATGGTGCGTTTAGCGGCACAGACAGAGCAACAGTGTACGTGTAGTGGACCTTCACCACCACAGAGCCCACATCTTGAAGATGAGCTGAGCTGGCAGTCTGGAAGAGCAGTGAGAGCAGAAACATCATTTATTTCCACATATTGTCAGTCAGTCAGTCATTATCTACCGCTTTATCCTCCACCAGAAGGTCGCGTGGTGGAGCTTCTGTAGCTGTGCCAATCTCAGCTACATCGGGCGATAGGCGGGGTACACCCTGGACAGTTCTCCAGGGCCGCGCACAGCTAGAGACAAACAACCATTCACTCTCACACTCACTCCTATGGTCAATTTAGAGTGTCCAATTTACCTAATCCCCACATTGCATGTTTTTGGACTGTGGGAGGAAGCCGGAGAACCCGGAGAGAACCCACGCACACACAGGGAGAACATGTGTCACGGCCCTTGGCTGTGACGCCCTGCCACCAGTGTCTCTCATGTGTTAGTATGCAGAAGACATGTGCCAGCCCTTGCTCCTGATTGGTGGCTCTGGTTCCTGCCTGGTCTTCCTCCACCAAGTCACCTGCCTGCCTCGGCCTGCCTGTCCCCTGCACTGTGATTGGGTCACCCGGCTCCAGCTTCACCTAACCAATCCTGCCTCAGCTCGTTCACCATCACACCTGTTAAGAACCAGCAGCAGAGATTCACTCGGGGGCACTGTGCTTCCAAGTGAACAGTTGACCCCTTTGTTGCTCTGACTTTGTATCTGCTCTTGAGTATTCACTTCGATATTTGTGAGTTTTGACTACTGTGAATACTAGTTTGTTTGTTAGCCACTTTGGCTCGGCCTGCGCGCCAGATTTTGATTTGAGATATTCCTTTTGGTTTTAAGTGTGTGTATTCTAAGTTGACGGCCCTGAGCCGGTGTTTTGTTTGGTACTAAACCCTGTCCCTGGTAAATCGGACTTAGGGGTGCTATTCCCAGTTTGGTGTTTTGATTTTGATGTGTTTTTGGTATTTTGATTTTGGGAATAGCCACCTCCTCCCTTGGTTTATTGTAATTGATTTATTCTAAGTTTACCCTCCGTGTTAATAAAACCACCTAATTTTTGCTAAACCAATTCCATCTGGTAATTTATGTTATTTCCCCTTCCCAACGAGTTAGGGTTGTAACAACATGCAAACTCCATGCAGAAAGGCCCTTGTTCCAACCGGGGCTCGAACCCTGGTCTTCTCGCTGCAAGGCGAGAGTGCTAACCACTACACCACCGCATAGCCCTCCACATATTGTATAAAACTAAATTTAAAAATCTTGATCGGTGCTTCTCTCTGTGAATACCTTTTAATTATATCAATGTAAGCATTAAGTGGCCTGTATTTACAGTATATACTGTAGCACCTTGTGTTGTGTTTGGATCCCCAGGCTTGGCCAAATATTCAGAAATTATTTTTAGGTTCTGGTCAGATTTCAATGCCAATTGGTAATTCAATTGGCATTCATGGGTCAACAACCTGCCTGTTATTTTCAGTATTATGACAGTAATGACAAACTACATTACATTAATTTTTTTACAGAACAACACTATATTAATTTTACATTATCTTTTCTGTTTCCTTAAATGACATACAAATTCACGGAAAATTACAGTAATTAACTGTAATAAATATGTAGCCTGGTATTTTAAAGTTTATTCACACCTTTCTCTGTAATTTTAAGATAAATCTTATTATTTTGTTATTTGCATGTAATTATACATTCAACCTGTAATTAAATATGTAGCTTTTTATATAAAGGTTTATGTCCATACTAACAATCTAATGTTTTTCTCTGTAATTGTAAGGTCAAAAACTGGGCAGTGGCACGTTCACATAAGCTTAAATTCCGATAATGCTTAAATAACAAAGATTATTGCGAAATAAAAAGTTATGAATGGGTTAGCATTTGTAAATTCCAAGGTAGATTAAAATAATGTCTATCCATTGTGTTTTGGAATAGGGCTTCATCTGCTATTCAGCAAATTGAAAATGAAACCTAAATGATGACCAGATTCTGGAATGCAAGTAAAAATATTGATACTTTTGATATTTTGCTTAATTCAAGTGAAGTTACTCAACTTTGTTTATATAGTGCTTTACACATAATGCAGTAGATCGTGTGTGACAGAAAGAGAAAGAGATGCTCATGTAATTGAATGATGATGAATTGAAAAAATAAAAACTGAAGGTCTGGTGACTGGTTGATGTGGCTGTCATCAAGAAAACTGGCCAATGACAACTGTGCGGGCTTCTTTTTTGAAAATATGTCAGTTTGAGTGCTAGGCGTCAGTCAGGCTGTCTGACCACAAATGGAAATGGATTACCTGGATAATTTTACCGTGAAATTCAGGGTTATAATTGTTCTCCTGCTATATCAGGTAAGAAAATATTTCCCTATTTTCTATAAATTCATAACCTAACGCAATGTTTGTGTCCAGTCCCTAACTTACAATGATGGTGTTTTCAGACAGATTAGCTCTAATTCCAGAGACGTTCATCAGGGTGTAACGGAGTTAGTATAGTTAATGATCTCACTTGCCATTTCTACCTGTCTTGCTGTCTCCATTACTGTCTCTATTATTTTGTATCATGCCACTGAGATTTACTACGGTATTTGAACACCACACTCAGACGCGTCCCTGCAGACAGGTGCACACAATGGCATGTTGTGTTGTACAGATCTCCGCCAAAATACTATTAATTTTACCGACAAAGGTGTGTTTTATTAGCTGTACATGTAGAGATAAGTTCCCGATGACAACAACGAGTGTTTGTGGTGACGTTAGATGATTGAAATGTATAAAGCGCAAGTTGCTGTACATGTTGCGAACTCTGTTAGCTTGATGTTGTTGATAACTTTGTTAGCTTAATGTCGCCGTGGCTAAGCTAATCCTTGTGGTGTTACTGTTTGAGCAGCAAGATTAATTTATTTAATGTCGTTTTATTTCAGTGTTGCTGTATTTAGCTATGCTGAGAGCTGGTGTGGAGAACTATATTTGTCTGTGTTTCTCATCAGCATTAAATGTGGGTGGGGCTGTCTGTGTGCGCACCATTATTTCAACTATACACTTAGTACTAACCCCCTACAAAGGCATGGTGATGTTTGTCAGAGGGAAAGGTAAGTAATTTATATATACAGTCTATACTACAGGCCATTCTAAGACAATAAAAGATGTGAATGCTTAAACGTTATTTACATAAATCATACTATTTTCCCCATTAAAAAATCCTGATCAGTCTAAGAGATTGAATGACTGTGCCTGCTTAGCATAAATACCACCCTCATCTCTCATTTGGTGTTGTTCAAGTAGTTGAGAAATTAGTAGAAGAAAGACAAACATGACCTATCCTGTCTCTGTCCTCTCTTTCTTTGCAAAAGGGAAAATGCAGCATGAGCTCCAGAAGTTCCTAGGGAGTTGTTGTGATGTACTGTGGGTTGCTAGTTTCAACAACTTCACTGCAGGTAACCCTTTCCTCTTCTCTCACACAATATTTTCGATTCTTAAAGTAAGTGCCTGTGTTATACACAAATAGAGCTGCACAATATGGTTAAAAAAAAATATATATATTATTTTGGACAGATATTATGATTGGGGGTCTTGTGCTAGTATTTGTAGTCTTTGTAGTCAGCAGCCGGCAGTCTGACCAATCATCGCATAGTACCTGCTTTTAAGCACACTTGGAACCTCGCTACTTAAACTGTGCCGTGGCGTGGTGAGGCGAGTAGAGACGGTGGAAATGCGCCATTAGTTGGTCAGACTGCCGGCCGCTGAGTCCCGTCACAGGAAGAGACCTCCCACACACAAATCAAGCCGAACAGTGCCAAACTGTAGACCACTTAAAACTACTTAAAGGGGACATATCATACCCTATTTCCCCCAATAAAATAGTTCCCTGGTGTCCTAATGAACATGTCAGTGACGCTTAGTGATGCTTTGGTCAAAATACCATAAGGATGAAGAATCATAGCAGTTCAATAACCCTGCTAAACCCGCCCCTTTCAGAACGCTCGGTTTTCATGCATGGTCCCTTTAAATGCAAATGAGACACAGGCAAACACACACCCACTTCTTCCAGGGGGTTTCTGATTTGTCCTCTTTACAGCGCTTTACAGCTCTATTCGTCTCCCCCCTCCCTCCACTAGTTCTCTGACAATATCAACATGGCAGCGTGCGCAGAAAACAGCGAGAGTGCCGTCACAGGAAGAGACGTCCTACATAAGGATCGAGCCGAACAGTGCCGAACTGTAAATCAGTTAAAAACACTTAGGAACTCCGGAGACCTCACCACCGCTGATCGCCACTGCTGACCAGCTCCGGTGCTCCGGCGAGCTGGCTCCGGTGCTCCGGCGAGCTGGCGATCAGCGGTGGCGATCAGCGGTGACACAGAGAGTGCAGCACCGCTGCACAGAGAGTGCAGCACCGCTGATCGCCACCGCTGATCGCCACCGCTGATCGTCAGCGGCGAGCTGCATAAACTGCTGCTTTATGTGATTTTATCAGACTGAGTCTGTGCTCCGGTCATGGAGGACGTACTGAACAAATATTTTTAATTAGGACGTGTCAGAATGGTCAGTTATGAGCTCTGCGTGATCTTTTCTTAACAATTTGTGTGTTTGTACGTCGGTGAAATACGTCCCCTGACTAAATACGGGGACCGCTGGCAGCAGTCTGATGGGAAGTGGTGCGAACACACGAACACACGTTTGCTGACTTTATCCGGCACATTAGCTTCATATATAAAATCCTCTGTAAAACACTGTGCTCCACTGTGCAGCCACCAACCGCACACTTGTCCCTTCGCGTTGACATAATACCGCTCTTCCCCCCTCGCCTGCACTCTCGCAGGGACAAGGTGGAGCTAAGGTGGAGCTCACGAAGTAAACTTACTGGTGGGGCGGTAACATTCACGGTGAAATGCGCATGCTGTCGTCATAAGCGCAGGGAATTCAACATCGAGCGTTTTATCGCCTATACTTACACTAAGGGGAACCACAAAAACATGACTGAGTATTCTTTTTCCACATTTTGGCGACTGGTAGGGCCTCCAGAGTCCAAATATAAGTATTGAAATGGTCAAAAAGTTGATTTTGTATAATATGTCCCCTTTAATAATCCTAAAAACGTGGGTTAATTTCCAGCAACTACCAGGGAAACCTCTATATTTAAAGTGGAGTGGTGTATTTAGGGACATCGCCAGCGATCACAAGTGGGATCACAGACCACTGCCGTCTGTGGAGTAGGAAGCTGTTCTCTGGTACTCTGGAGACGTGTGGACAGAAATCAAGCCGAACAGTGCGGAATTGCAGATAAGTTAAAACTACTTAACAATCCTAAAAAGGATTGTTAATAGAGCAAGACCTGACCCAGATCTTCTTAGTGGTCTGGAGGGTTCATAGTGAGCCACCAGGTCAGAAATGTATTTTGGACCTAAACCATCCGGTGCTTTATAGACAGCACCGGATGGCTTCCCATCCGGTGACAGGAAGCCACCTCAGAACTGGAGTTATGTGTTCAACCTTTTTGGTTGTGAGAACACAGGCAGCAGCATACTGAATTGGCTGCAGCTGTCTAATAGATTTTCTTGGGAGGCTGGTGAGAACAGAATTGCAGGAGCCTGGACCAGTTTTTCCAAGTCCTGTCGTGCCATGAGTTTCTTCAGATGATAGTACACAGACTTTGTGAATGTTTTCATATGGCTTTTTAAAGTCAGAGTCCATGACAACAGCAAGATTTCTTGCTTGGTTTTTGGGTTTTAACGCAAAAAAACTCCTTTTGATTCAAAGGGAGTATAAATCAGTGACAGCATGGTACATCCTGTTCATATTTCTTTATTCTACTAATGTCACCTCAAATATGCCATTAGGTTTTATTTTACCTCGGTGTTGCTGAGGTGGAAATACTTTTTTTTTTTTTTTAAATGTCAGAATAAAATGGCTGTATAAAAAGAGCTCAAATCATGTTATACAATTGCTCATAAGATTGGGCTGTAGAAAGGTTTAGTGTGATTTGATGTTTAGAAAGTTCAACACCTTCAATCTTTACGGTATGATGATCTATAGAGTGTGGATTTTAAGCTGGCACATGTGAGTGAGAGGAGGATATTACCTGGTTGCTGGTTATGTTGGGTAGCTCTGATGCAGGCGACTTGTGGGTGGCAGTAGTGTAGGATGGAGGTGGGGAGCCTGAGGTGAACTGCACTGCAAAGAAAACAGCACAGGTACTGTCAGGAAAAGTTAGGCAGTCAGATGTCCGCTTGGACTGTGTTCCATGTTTTATATTATATATAATATATTGTAGAAAGTACTTACATTTTCAATCATTCCTGATACTGTCTCACAATATCAAATAAAGTAATATTTATGGTTTAACAAACCATATTTTGAATGATGATTACTCTGATGATATTTTGAATTAGACACATGCCACTAAAGAGCAGTTTTCTGTTTATTCAAGTGGTCATAAGACTAATCAGTCACATTGGACCTTTCATCACATTAAAAGTCCAATATGCAACATTTCACCTTCCAATCACTACTGTACAACTTTTTATGTGTGTACAATTATTCATATATTAGCAATCTGTCAATGGGTTAACTCATACAAACATTTGTATGTAATGCTCATGCATAAGTTAAAAAAACTCACATTTCTAGATAATATTTGTGCGGATTCATGATCACAGAACACAGTAAGAAAAACTGATAAGCATCCTCAGTGCTTATCAGTTATAACAATCTATTTTACTATAACTGAGCTATTTGGGGAGTTTTAACAGCAGTGCATGCAGAGATGATTCATGAAGCTGAATATAAATAAAATAACACTTAAGCAGCTCATCTGAACATCACAATCAGCCTAATTTATGATACTAAATTAGTAGGGATGCATCGATATGACTATTTCCGCCGATACCGATATCCGATATTAATATTGCTGCTATGGCCGATAACCGATATCTACCGATATCGATATATGTTTTACAAAAAAAGTTTCTGAGATGATAAAAGTTTGTACAGAATGAAAATCATCCAAGCTGAATTTTTGAATGTCTTCCTTTATTTTCAAAACATGTTTTACCTCCAAATAACAAGGTCACATAAGACACAAGTAACCAACTACAAGTAAAGGTTTTTAGAAACCTTTACCACTTGTAGCAAGTGTGTAACTAAATTAAAGTACAGTTTAACTCCCTCAACTCACTAAACTCCTGTGAGAAAGTTTTGATCATAAATTACAAACATGAACATAAATAAAAATAATACCCTGCCAAAGTTACTGTAACCGAGATCTATACTGGGTACGGCGTCTATACTGGGTACGTAAAAAAAAAAAAACGTAAATAATAATATAAACAACCCTTCCTCCCGGCAACAACAACCACGCCACTTCCCTACACAATAAAACTACACAACAGATATGAGAAACAATACCTGACAAGCTCTACTAAGAGCTGCCATAATAAAAGAAAACATGTTAAAATACTTTATCAAACTTGCCAGTATTCATGGAAACCAGATATTTATTAAATTGCAAAACATCGGAAAAGTAGCGCCGACTTGGCAGGTTTTTAGCGGGGTTCAATATGCGCTATCAACCGTCGGAACCCTCGGCTGGTCGTCAAGAGCAATCATTTCCATTACCTTGATCGTTATTGCCCTGGCCAATGTCTTCCTTTGGTCGAGTCCCAGCTGCGCTGCTTTCTTTTTGTCTGCCGCCTAATGTTACTAGCGTTAGCTTCCTGCCATTGTTTGTGTACTTCAGGGTGGCGGTTTTTTAAATGACATAATCAAATTTGTGGTATTGAATGACTTGACGCGGAACCCTCCGCGCATTACCTCGACTTTGCAAGTGTTGCATAATGCTTTTCGCGTATCTTCTATTGACACCCTGAAAAATCACCCACACCGCTGACATTCTCTCTCCTCAACACACACACACACACACATCTTGTGCTGCGCTTGCGTCACTGACACTGTCATATGCCCAAACAAATGCCGCATGGCCTCCCCTTCCCGACACCCATACACAAACAGCAATTGGACGGGTATAAACATCGGTTGTTAAAATCGGCGCAGTTTTACTCATTGAACCGATGCCGATATGTTAAAAAATGACGAACATCGGCCGATAACAATATTAATGCCGATATATCGTGCATCCCTATAAATTAGTATTACAATTATAGGAGTGTTTTCTGTCTTAAAATCTGCGAAAAGGAAGAAGATATCTGGATTTTTTTTTACCACGAGGAGGAGGTGCAGGGTTGGGGTTAGGTGGACGTGGACGTGTTGGTGGCATGAGTCCTGGTGGGAAAGGAATCCCATTGGGAAATTTCTGTGGAAGGAAAGACAGAAAGTTACATGAAAGAGCACTTTTATGGTTTTAGGTTCCATAACATAAAATAATGACTAATGGGATTAATTAGTTCACTCCATTTCTGTTCATCGCTTATCAACACAAACAAAATACATATCTGCCAAAACACCATGTTATTACTGAGGTTAACAAACCCTTAACCCCCTGACCCAAGCAAAAAAAAAGTACAAATCAAACCTTCTAAATTGAGGAGCCGTGACTGATGATATTGATCAATCTATCAACCATTTCAGGGCAATTACCTTGTAAGTCGCTTTGGATAAAAGTGTCTGCTAAATGACATGTAATGTAATGTAATGTAATGTAATGTAATGTAATGTAATGGTGGAGTCATATCGGAAGGCGTACAACATTTTCTTTTGTTTAAAGTTGAAACAGACAACTCTTTGGTTTAAAATTCTCATTGTGATGACAATAAAATAAAGAAAATAGTTTGTAAACAATTGTTATTATTCTATGGACACAGATAGTAAATCTTTACATTCTCCTTTTTGCCTTTGGAGATCCTGACATCAATTGGTTCAAGCACGGACACTGGCAGAAGTCCTCTCTGGAAAAACAAAAATTATACAAAACTGAAAATATAAACAAAAAAGCAGATAATAACAAATAATGATTTTCGCACATCAGCAACCAGGGTTGTACAATGAAAGAAACGCTCTGTCTACTAAATACTAAATAATTGTGTTTTCAAAGATTAAATGTCTTAACATTAGATTAATCTTGCAGTTGTTAAACAATCATGACTATTATTATTATTATTATTATTATTATTATTATTATCATTATCTGTTTTGTAATCAGTCAAGCTTTTTCTATCATGTATGTACACAACACTTACATAGTCACTTCATGTCTGGTGTATATCTCACCTCACCTGTCCATCATATATGACAGTTGCTATCCCATCCCTGTCTTCCTCAGCTAATATGAACACAACGGCCCCTCTTGGCACAGTCAGGTGTCCTTGCTCTTGAGCCACGTAAGGTACACTTAGGCGCATGTATCGAGAATCCCTGAGTCAATGAAAAGAATAAGTCACAGATCCACAACCATTTTATTTCACATAATGTTTAGAAATAGTAATATCATCAGATAGTAACCAATATTTTATATTATTATAACCATCAGTGGCAGCCCATCCATAGAGGACACTGCCCCACCAGTCTCACATGAAGAAGAAGATAGGAATCATCTAAAATTTATAAAAACATGGAACATTTAAATAAAGGAGCTACACATAATACAGTCTGTGACTGTGACAGTCTGTGTAATCTGCATTCAAATGTAGTTAAAAAACGTTCTCTCGCTTGTTTACAGCGTATTTCCAGTTCCTTTATGGCGCACAAATCTTTACCATAGACTCTCGCTATTGACGCATGCACACAGGCACACCCTTGTAATGCAAAAGTTAAAAGACTGCCCACATGAATTGTAATTTGTAAGAGTATTTTTATTGCAACATACTTCTACTTTGAATTGAGTATATATTTGAAGAAAGAACGGTACTTTTACACCGTTCCATTTGGCTAAATGACGGTTGTTACTTTATTTTTAATATCTTTTTATTACATGTGTAGTCTATTTCTCCCTGTTGACTATAGCTGACAAAATCTTGCCAATCAATTGCAGCCAGTTTTTGTATTGACCAGTATTGTCATGGATAATCCGAATTTATTGTACTTTTAGTTAAACGGTGATGTATTTAATTTCCCAAATAATTAAAAGGGACATATTATGCAAAATCAACTTTTTAACCATTTTAATACTTATATTTGGGACTCTGGAGGCCCTACCAGTCGCCAAAGTGTGGAAAAAGAATACGCAGTCCTTTTTTCGTGGTCCCCCTTAGTGTAAGTATAGGCGAAATTGAATTCCCTGTGCTAAATCAGTAAATCAGTTAAAAAGACTTAGGGACAGCACCACTGATCGCCACCGCTGATCCCCAGCTCTGGATCCCCAAAACCGAGTGTTCTGAAAGGGGCGGGTTTAGCAGGGTTATTGAATCGCTATGGTGCTTCATCCTTATGGTATTTTGACCAAAGCATGTCACGTTCATTATGACACCAGGGAACTATTTTAATTGGGGAAATAGGGTATAATATGTCCCCTTTAATATCTCTCTCTCTCTCATAGTCTCTTAGCTTAGTCAGTTCTTATGTTAGTTTATGTTTAAAGTCATGTTAAGTTCATGTCACTTTTGGTGTTGGGTTTGATTTTCACTTCCCCTTTTATTTGGTAAACGTTCATGTTACCTGTCACGTTGTTTTGTCATCTGTCTTCCCCTAATTCCCTCATGCACCTCACCTGGTGATTGTTAAGTAATCACTTGCACCTGCCCAGTGTATATTAGTGATTTGGGATTGATCAGTAATAATACTAACCGAGCTCCGTCCACCTTAGGCTCATAGAAGCCAGGTTTCTGTGTAGAAGACAGAGTGAAAATTATTAAAGGGACACACTCACAACAACATCTTAATGGGCAGTGCTAGTTAGCCTTACCTGTGGCCTCAGAGGTTCAAAGCCTCCAAAATCATCATTGGGAATCATGGAGGAAATCACCTGCAAGCATATAATCATAAATTTAATGTATTTGCTTCTTTAAAGAAACATATATTGTTTTGCAAGTAATAAAAAGATGTTAACGATTCTGTCTCTTCCTTGAGTAAATAACAAGATGACTGAAAAGAAATGATTGCATAGCATAGAAAATAGAAAATGCACAGAAAACATGCCCAGCACTGGAGTCTACCACACCAAGCAAGACCCAATGTGTAGGCTGCATAATGATTCCTCGTCGCTTGTCTCTATATGTTGGCTCTGTGATGGACTGGTGATGTCTCCAAAGTGTACCCCACCTCTCACACTATTTTTTCTCAAAGCCATGAGATGTAAGAGTAAACAATTTAGAAAGATTCTAAATTATTGCAGTCATTTGAACAATTGTTATCAGTAGCAGGTCTGGGGACCCCAAGGGTTCTGAAGAGGAGAAAAATAAAAATATGAATATAAATTTCAAACACACATGGACACACTACCTTTGCTTTGCCCAAAAAGTCTCTCTGCTGAAGCTGCTCCACATCCTCTTTTTTGGGACGAAACACCACACCCCCAGGTACCAGGACAGGAGCTAGGACCTCCTTCCTCTTTGTTTACAGGAAGAGATATAATTAAATTTTTCATTATGTGTGTACTATGCTGTGTTTCCCTGAGGACCATGGTTGGAAAAACATTTACTGAGTGGTTTTGGAGTAGTATTAGTAGCTATTATTATGGGACAGTGAACTTTGACCTTGGATTTACAGAAAAAGCACTTCATACGACTTGTGTATGAAGTACAAAAGCTTTATCCAATAAAACTGAAATTATAAACTACTAATTTTATACCACTTGAAAGATAGAAAAACAAAACATTTTTGTTGTCAAAAATGAAATTTGACTGTTGATATATCAACCAGGACAAAGTAAAAGTACTTTATAATACTTGTGTACGAAGAGGTACTTTATCAATTAAAAGTAAAATCATAAACTACTACAAATACAAATTCTTGTTGTGAAAAGTGAATTTTGACCCTGGATTTCTCCTAACATACTCAGTAAAAGTACTTCATACATGTTCATGTCCAATAAATCCGTTTATGCTATTACTACTAAGTTACTAAGTTCCGTTACAGATTTTGGCAAGTATCAGCGCTGGGTTTTGAAAAAATTGATACATGCAGGCAGGGCCGGCTCTTGGCATTGGCGATATAGGCGGTCGCCTAGAGTGCCATTTTTTTAAAACAATGAAAATAAAAATGATTTTCTATTCCCAGTCGCCCTCATTTGTGTGTTCTCTCTTGAAAATAATAAATATTAACAAATGAATAAATAATAATGTTCCTAAAATGTGGTGCTGCTGAAACACATGACGGGTGACCTCAGGGTCAGAGCAGGGATCAGGGATCAGATTGCTTTTGCTGCAAGGAAGTCCAGGAAAGACACGCTGGAAAGAGTTACCTGAAAGTTTGTTGTTGTTGTTCAAATGAAACTGTTGTGATTGTTCTTGTGGTTGCTGTAATTCAATACTTGAAAGTTGTGATTTTTTGCTGTTTGCTGTTGTTGTTCAAATTAAACATGTGTGATTGTTCATTTGGCTGGTGTAATTCGTGTGTGTGTGGGGGGGGGGACACCGGAGAGCAATCTCGCCTTGGGCACAAAATTAGGTAGAGCCGGCCCTGCATGCAGGACTCTGTTAACACTCACCAGGATGTTGTCCAGGGCCACCTCTATGTTTCCTCCTCGACTGCCTCCTCTCTCTTGATTGGCTGACAGCAGAACTTTATTTGCCTGATCCCACTGGCCCATTCGACAGTACACAGCTGCTGTGTTATATAAAACCTAGAGGATTAAAAAAAAAAAAAAAATCAAACAAAGGAAATGCATAAGGTTGTTTAATGGCTACAAGACTTCCCAGACTACATTTTGGAAACTCTTAACAATCAGTGTCTCCTGTGTGGCAGCCTGTTGCAGCAGCTCTTGCTGCTTTCTGGCTTTACTGTAAATTTCCTCATTGTGGGACTAACATTACATTTCTTCAGCTGTGGCGTTAAAACGGTCACGTCATTATAATCTTATATATCATCTAGAAGTTTACAGGTCTATAATTAAAATGAATGCACTTAACAAATTCACATTCTCAAACCCGGTCCATTTAGTGTTGGAACGGAGTTCAGCACAGTCCTACCATGGAAAACCAGCAGGATTATCAAGATGGACTGAGGAGGATAAAATCTATTTTGTCATTTGCAATTTGGCATCTCTCCAGGGATGGAAATGAGTGCAATGGTTGGTTGAAGTTGTCTTTTCTAGCCGGCTAAAGTTGATAGTTAGACCCATAGACTGTAGCCTGTGGGCTGCTGCACGTGAACGGATGAACTCAAAGCCGTCCATTTTCACATAGTTTGAATTGACACATCGTAGCAGTGTGGTTAAATATCAAAATGTGAATCTATTTAATGCTAATGCTATTTAAATGCGTAGGTTGGCAGCTCTGCTATTTAAATGCAAGGATTCCACATGGTTTGGGCCACATGGTTGGTGTCGTGGTTAGCACTCTGGCCTTTGCAGCAAGTAGACCCGGTACGAACAAGGGCCTTTTTGTATGGAGTTTGCATGTTCTCCCCGTGTGTGCATGGGTTTTCTTCGGGTGCTGCGGCTTCCTCCCAGAATCCAAAAACATGCAATTTGGGGATTAGGTAAATTGGACAGTCTAAATTGACCACAGGTGTGATTGTGAGAGTGGGTGGCTCATTTGTTCTCAAATGTCCTACAATGTCGTCCTACATTTCAAAAATCATTACACAAACCTTTGAGTACTTTAGGATAGGGAACAACTGCCCTGATCATTTTATTGCTAGATTGTGAATGATCGAGATTTGGTTTGGAGGCATATGGCGATGATAACATTTGCAAGACTTTATAGCCCATTGATCAATCAATCTTTTCTGTTAATTTATTGTTTGACCTAGCGCCACCTAGAACGCCTGCACACCAGAACCGGATTCACAATTCACAACGACATGTACTACGACCACATCCTTCTCTGCAAAGACGCTCTCTCCACAGATCAAACCAACTTACTATGCCAACATCATCACTTCTGACAAAAGAAACACCAGAGCCCTTTTCTCCATCCTCAACAATATCCTACGACCCCCTGATACTCTCGCCCCACATCTGCTCTCAACTGCCCACTGCGACACTCTCATGTCTTTTTTCAACTCCAAAATCCAAGACATCCACCAACAACTCCTCAACCAACACTACGCCATCTTACCCTATTTCCTGCTGTCCCCCACTCCCCCCTGCTGACGGCAACATTAAATACATGGTAAATGGTGCGCCATTTAGAGACGAGATGCAGAGGCCAGGTCAGAGGCTCACAGACAGTGTGGTGTTGAAATTGGTGGAGCTTTACACAGGAAAGGGCAGGAACACTACACTTGTTTACTTCCCTTGAGTTTGCAAAAACATTACAAGCCAAGAAAACAAGCCTCGTTGGCATTGTCAATAAAATCAGAGGAGAGCTCCCACCGTGCGTAATGACGCAAACGCCGCTGTTTATCACACAGGTGCTGAAAAGTGATCAACAGGTCAACACAGCTGTGACCATGAGTGGGGAAAAGGCTTAACCAGACCAGACATGGTAACATACTTGCTACCCCCACCCCCCATGGACTGTACTTTTGCACATGACCCCCCCTCCCGCAAATAAATGCTCTGGACCTGTTATCACAGGTGCTGCCCTCCGCTGGTTTAAATCAATGATAAAGCCTCATTACAAACACAAGTTAATTGTGGAGTTCCACAAGGCTCAGTGCTTGGGTCTATACTTTTTACCTTATATATGCTATCTCTAGGGAACATTATTAGAAAGCACAACATACACTTTCATTGTTATGCAAATGACACACAGCTATATTTATCAATGAGGCCAGATGAAATAAATCAGGTTGTTCAACTCAAGGAATGTCTCAGAGACATTAAGTCCTGGATGACCTATAACTTTCTACTTTTAAACTCAGAAAAAACTGAGGTCATTATACTCGGCCCTAAACACCTCAGAGAAAAACTTTCCGATCACATTGTCACTTTAGATGACATCACCCTGGCTTCCAGTTCCACTGTGAGGAACCTTGGAGTTACTTTTGACCAGGAAATGTCATTTGATTTACACATAAAACTAATTTCCAGAACAGCCTTCTTCCACCTGCGGAACATTATGAAAATTAGAAACATTTTGTCCTTACAGGATGCTGAAAAACTTGTTCATGCTTTTGTTACATCTAGATTAGATTACTGTAACTCCTTATTATCAGGATGTTCCAACAAGTCTGTTAGAACCCTTCAGTTAATTCAAAATGCTGCAGCACAAGTTCAGACAGGAACTAGAAAGAGAGACCACATAACTCCAGTATTAGCTTCTCTACACTGGCTCCCCGTACAGTTTAGAATTAAATTTAAAATCCTCCTCCTCACATACAAAGCACTTAATGGTCAGGCCCCTTCATACCTGAAAGACCTAGTCTTACCCTATCACCCTAATAGACCACTTAGGTCACAAAATACAGGTTTACTTGTGGTTCCCAGAGTCTGTAAGAGTAGAATGGGAGGCAGAGCCTTTAGTTACCAGGCTCCTCTCCTGTGGAACCAGCTCCCAATGATAGTTCGGGAGGCGGACCCTCTCTGTATTTAAAGTTAAACTTAAAACTTTCCTTTTTGATAAAGCTTATAGTTAGAGCTGGTTCAGGGAAACCTGGACCATCTCTTAGTTATGCTGCTATAGAACTAGACTGCGGGGCGATTTTCCTGTGGTGCATGCACATTCACTCTCTCACACTCAGGATATGATTATGACTTTTTATATGTCATTAACCTTGTCTCTTTCTCTCCCTAGTTTGTGTCTTTCCTTCCTTCCCTCTCTCTCTCTCTCTGTATTCTCATCATGCAGGTTGCGGGATCAAGATCAAGTTTCTGAGGCTATCCATATCATCACCATTATTATTGTGCCATAATTAAAAAATCAATATCATTAACTGTATAAACTTGTAACCTGATACAGTTGTTGTGTATCTGCTCCTAGTCTCTCTCTGTCTTCTCTCATCTCCCTCTTGTCCTTTCTCTCCCCCCTTTCTGTCCCCCACCTTTCCCCCATTTTTCCTTTCACCCCAATCGGTCGAGGCAGATGACTGCACATCTCTGAGCCAGGTTCTGTCAGAGATTTCTTCCTGTTAAGAGGGAGTTTTTTCTCTCCACTGATGCCTAGTGCTTGCTCATTGTGTGAACTGTTGGGGTTCTATGTTCTCCTTGATGTTGTCTATGTACAGTGCCTTGAGATAATATATGTTATGATTTGGCGCTATACAAATAAAATTGAATTGAATTGAATTGAAATTGATTTAACTTTAGAGTCAGCGAGCATCACACACCCACTTTCTTAGATTTTTCCTGCTTGTGCGGTTACAAGAGCTCAGTCAAAGAAACCATCAACCTGACACCCAGCAGGGAGACATGAGATCGTCCCTCTGGTTGGAAACTTGCCAGCTACTAGAGAAGAGTTTATTGCAGCCCAACAAGCTGATGTTACACTCTTAAAATGTCCATCAACAGTTGTTGGCCAGGAAGAAGCTAAGCAGAAGAAAATAGCCTATGTCCTTAATGGCCTGTTGATGCGCCGCTGGACTGGTGGTGATTGGGGTGGGATTTATCAGGTTGTAGTGCCTATGGTTTTTCGTTCTCAGGTATTGTCCTTAGCTCATGACCCATGGTCAGGACACTTGGGGGTCACAAAGACCTATAACCGAGTCCTTAAACATTTCTTTTGGCCAGGACTTAAATCTGATGTAGTGCAGTACTGTCGTTCTTGTCATGTAAGTCAGATGGTTGGTAAACCAAATCAGGTAATTCCCCCCGCTCCTCTCTGTCCCATTCCAGTAACACATGAACCATTTGATCGGGTTATTGTAGATTGTGTGGGGCCACAACCAAAAACTAAAGCTGGGAATCAGTTTCTTTTAACCGTCATGTGTGCTTCCACCAGGTTCCAAGAAGCTGTACCCCTCCGGACGATTACAGCTCCAGTGATCACCAAAGCCCTGGTAAAGTTTATGTGGTGCCTTATGTGGTGGAGAGCAAACTGAGTGATACAAACTACATCACCAAAACCCCTGACCGCCGGCAGCAGACCAGAGTATGTTATGTCAACATGATGAAACTGTACCGCCCAAGAGAGGATGAAAAGGGGCCACCTACAACCCAAACGTTTTCACCTATGGCTTCACTTTCGGAGGTGACGACTTCCGCTGCTGCTGAAGGCCTGGTGATGCGTAACGCTACACCACAGGGGGCGAGACTTAGCAACACTGAGGTATTGTCTGATTTGCCTCACTATTTGTCTCCTTAGTGACCAGAGTATTGACATCACCAAACTCATACATGACTCATACGAGCCTTTTCAGTCATATTCCCTCCCAGACCTTGGTCATCACACATGACATCGTCCTGACGAACCCTATACTAATCAAACAGCGGGCCTATCGGGTTAGTCCAGCTAAGAGAGAGATGATGAAAAGGGAGGTTGACTATTTGTTGCTGAATGGATTTGCAGTACCGAGTTGTAGTTCCTGGAGTTCTCCTTGTGTCCTAGACGTCAAGTCTGATGGAAGTCCGAGATTCTGTACTGACTTCCAAAAGGTAAACTCAATTACTGTCCCTGATGCACATCCTTTACCTCGTATTGACGATTGCATTGATGAGATTGGACCTGCGAGGTATGTTAGCAAACTCAACATGTTAAAGGGATACTGGCAAGTTCCTTTAACCCTCCCCCAGACGTCTGAAATTTCAGCCTATGCAACCCCTGACAGCTTCCTCCAATACACAGTTATGCCTTTCGGACTATGCAATGCTCCTGCTACCTTCCAGAGGCTAGTAAATAAGGTTTTAGGAGATGTTTCAAACTGTAAGGCCTATTTATAGATGACATTGTGGTGTATTCAAATGACTGGGCTAGCCACATAACCACACTGAGGGAGGTTTTTTTGGCGCTTATCTGCCGCATCTCTTACACTGAACCTTGCCAAATGTGAGTTTGGAAAGGTACTGTTCTTTATCTGGGTCAGCAGGTTGGTCAAGGAAAAGTGTGTCCAGCAAATGTGAAAACCCCCGCCATTTCTGAGTTTCCAGTACCAACTACCAGAAGAGAGCTGCGCCGCTTCCTTGGGATGGCTGGGTACTATCGCCGGTTTTGCCGAAACTTTTCCTCTGTGGCAGCCCCACTGACCACCTTAACCAGTCCTTCCAAGCCCTTTGTCTGGTCTGGTGAGTGTCAGCGGTCATTCAACAGCCTGAAAGGTCTTCTTTGTTGCTCTCCAGTTCTGTCTGCCCCAGATTTCACCTCCCCCTTTAAGCTGGAAGTAGATGCCTGTGCAGTTGGTGCTGCGGCACTGCTTCTGCAGGAGGATGACCAGGGCATCGACCACCCAGTGAGTTACTTTTCTCGCAAGTTTGATAAACACCAACTTAAGTATTCTACTATTGAGAAAGAAACTCTTGCACTCTTGTTTGCTTTGCAGCATTTCGAAGTTTACCTAGGGTCAAGTGAAAAGCCTACAAGGTTTTTACAGATCATAACCCCTTAGTATTCCTTCATCACATGTACAACCATAACCATCGTCTTATGCGTTGGTCACTTATTGTTCATAATTACAATCTGGAAATCAGCCATAAGAAGGGATCTGAAAATATTATTGCTGACGCACTGTCAAGTGCAGCATAGTTAGTAGGGTTGGAGATTTTGTTGTTTCGTTCCAAACAAGGTGTTTGGACTTGTATGGGTGGGGGTGTTACATGCCCAGCAGGGGCATTATGTTAGTTTTCTTGTCCTCTTCTCTCCTCTCTCCCTCCCCTATCCTTCCACCAGGTGCTGATCATCATGAGCTGCACCTGGGAGGAGATGAGGCCGAGCTTAGCGGTGGAGCGTTGCCACCCATGTAACATTTTGACAATTATTTTGAACTCTTGTTTTTAGAGAGGACAGGTTTTTTTTTGTTTGGTAACAAAGGTTTAGAGTAGGACTCGTTTTGTTTTATTGATTTCATTTATTTGGCATTTATTTATAAAAACTGTAAATGTAATTCTGTCTGCTGTCACCGTGGGGCACTTTCGAAATTGAATATTTTCATATAGACGTCTTCAGGGCCGGACGATCATCAATCCTAGCAATTTTGGTTCAGATCGGACTAGGATCGGCAAAGTTGTAACAGTTTGTTTTTTTAGTATTTTCTGCCACCACCAGGAGGCGCTGTTTTCAAAATGTACCATTTTCAGCAACATACTCGGCTTCAGCAACTATCCATCATCAATCATAGCAAGGTTGGGATCACACCTTCCATCGCAAAGTTATATAAGAGTTTTGTTGTCTGTTGTGAAAAATCTGAATTATCACCAACATACTTTAAATAACTTAAGATCCTCAACTTGTCCACAGTGACCTCACCAAGTTTGAAGGTGATCACACAAAAGCTCTAGGACAAGCTTGTTCAAATACCAAATATATCATATGTATATATATATATATATATATATATATATATATATATATATATATATATATATATACACATATATAAGGACAAGCTTGTATCACACCATCATATTGTGTGCCGTCACCAGGGCATATTTCCATATAGACGTCTTCAGGGCCGCACGATCATCAATCTTAGCAAGTTTGGTTCAGATTGGACCAGGATTCGCGAAGCTGTAGCAGTTTGTTTTTTTGTCGCAAAAATCCAAATTTGCATCATTGCCATGGCAACACTGTTAAACGATTTGTCATCATATTCAGCATGCATCATCTACCATGTGTTTTGAGTGTTTTCACCAATTTTGAGTTCAATACAACGATCTCCGTAAAAGTGATTCACATAATTGTGAAGAAAGGGAATTTTCTTTGTATTTTCTGTCACCAACAGGAGGTGCTGTTTTCTAAATGTTCCGTTTTTGCATTGGGAAAGGCCTCAAAAATGCGATTAATTTTTGGGAAGAATAATAATAACTCTTTCAGTTTCAGTTTCTTTGTATCTTCCTTTGTAAACTAATCAGATATGTCTTATGAATCTAATTTCAGAAAAAAACACTTGTGTACTCTGTAACAGCTCCCAGTGACTGGGCAGCAGGTCCTTCTGAAAGGCCTCTCCATCATCCACCTTTATGCTGATCCCCAGCTCCTTTAGTGTGGGCACCACATCTGCCAGGGTGGAGAAACTGCCGTAGTCCACATGCATTCTTAGTTAGAGAAAAAGGCACTGGGCTTTTACTTTCTTTTCTTTGAGTTGTTTAATTACTTCCCATATCTGTTTGCGATTTCCTCTATACATCTGGTGTGTAATCTTGATCACAAAAAAAGAATGCAGGAAAGCAGAACACAAGTGGAGAAAAAACGAACTTCAAATTCACTATGACCTCTACAAACAAACATTTTCAATGATAGACAGCAACACTTTTATTAATCAGAACATCAACAATACTCGCACCCTGTTTGCCATGGTTGATAATCTTACAAACCCTCCTAATCAGATAGGCCCAGAATTCCTTTCCATAAAAAATAATTTGCTTGCTTTGTGGGAGTAAAATTATATAGGGAAAGGTCAAAGGCCAAGGAACCAGCATGTTGGATGTAACTTGGGTTGGAAACATCCAGATGTGGTGTGTTTGGTTCCAATAAATGAGTGTTCTAACTATAAACTATAGTATCTCTGATTTAAAAATAACAAGCTCAGGCACACACACACTGGCACCAGCAGAAAATCTGGTAATGATATAGTGGTATTGTGACCTATCTCCAGGGTGTATACCGCCTCAGGAGGATAAAAGAGTAGAAGATTGATGTATAGATGAATATTGGTATTGCGTTTTGCTTTTTTCATTTGGTACAAGGTGGAGTGTTGAGTGCTGCCTAGAAGGCAAACAACTGATAATCTTTTTGCCAGATATTTAGACGTGTGTTTAAAATCAGCATTGGCCTCCAATCTTGCTGTTTCAAAATTTCACTTCACTTTAATTTAAGGTTTCAGTGATGTGCCTAATTCATAATCATGCTGCTACATTATTTCAGTTTTTGCATGATTGCTTGTCATGTCCATGCCCAGAGTTTTGTTAATTTATAAATGGTAGAGTTATATATGTGGAGCACAGGTGCATTAACAATGGATGGACCAGGATGTCTTATCTGCCCTATGAGAAATATGTTATGTTGTGCAACCTCTCCTTCAGCCACCATCAATGACGCTTTGTTTTGAGCTGTTTGAACTACACGATCAAGGTGATGACATGTCAGTATCTCACTGCTTTCATTCATCACAACTGACAGATGTAAAGGGGTTGGATTTCCATTTCCATTTGCAGAAAAAAAGAATAATGAAGCCTGGAGTCCCTCTGTGAATGCAGGGCTGTTGGAGTTTTTTTATATACCAGCACAAAGGGCAGAGCATTATTTTGTAGTACTAGGTTTTATATTTACTCATATAGTATATAGTGTAATGTATTTGTGGGTCATGCTCACATGGACCAAAACCTGGTCCTCATGAGGTAAAACCTAATTTTAGAGCTAACTAAATCTTAAGTTTAGAGCTAACTTTTGAATTGTGATTAGGTTACAGTTAGGTATAGGTATCAATGTCAAGGTTATGGATAATACTTTATTTTGTCAAAATCAATAGAAGTCTAGATTGGTCCTCATGTTTGCAGTTGCACCATGTTTGGTTGAGACTTGACTTGGACTCTTTAGCTCAAAGATTTGAGACAATCTGACTTGTGACTCAAAAAATGACTTGTGAACATCTCTGGAGTGTGTGTATGAACCTCATGGGGCTTTCAAGTTAGTGTCCCGACAACAATAGAAAGGCAAGAATGTAAATAAGTTTTGTCATACCTGCCAGCTGTACAGCTTAAATTGCAGTCCCAGTTGTCTGTAGTCAATAACCACATTTCCTCTCATATGTTCCTGTGCCCAGATACAGTCTGACAGAGCCTCCTCTAATCTGGATGGAAAAAGGAATTCATAAATAATAATAATAATAATAACAACAATAACAACAACAATAATAATAATAACAATAATAATAATAATACCTAGTAGTGCAACCGGTTCTGAATGGGTTCGAGCTTGAGGGCTCGCATGGCGACGTGGGCACACAGAGTCCTCTAGCTCATATCCTGTTCATTCACCGCTTGTGGTACTAGTTATTTTCAGTCCTAGTTATTTTCGGTGGCCTCAAGTTAGAGGGCAAATATGGCCAACTTCCTGTTGGATGAAAGGCATGTCTGTAAACGTGTTTAGGGAAGGTCCCTTGAGTCACATATCAAGTTTTGTGCAGAATAGACAATGTACAGCCAAGTTAATGGGCACTTCTTGTTTAAAATGGCCGACTTCCTGTTGGGTGGGAGGGGTGTCCATAAACATGTTCAGGGAATGTCCCGTGACTCACATATTAAGTTTTGTGCAGATCCGACAATGTTAGACTTTACTTCCTGTTTCGGGCGTTCTACTACCTATAGGGAGGTAACCTTTTACAGACATATTCAGGACGGGTCTGAGGTACTACATATCAAGTTTCAAGTGGATACAACAATCCTTGTTAGAGCAGCATCACAAACTGTAAGTGTAATTCTGTCTGCTGTTACCAGGGGGCGCTGTTTTTGAAATTGAATATTTTCATATAGACGTCTTCAGGGCTGGACTATCATCAATCCTAGCAGGTTTGGATCAGATCAGTATTAGTATTTTCTACCACCACCAGGAGGCATTGTTTTCAAAATGTATTGTTTTCAGCAACATAGTCATCTTCAGCAACTACCTGTCATCAATCAAATGAAGTTTGGTTGGGATGGGACCTTCCATCGCGAAGTTATAAGAGTTTTGCTTTTTGTTGTGAAAAATATTAATTAACGCCAACTTTGACGTTAATTGTTGGCGTTAAAGTTGGCGTTAATTCATATTCATATTCATATTTTTTCAAAATGTTCAAAAATAAATTTTTTCACCAACTTTGCCGCCCCCTTTCTTGTACGCCATGATACTTATTGAAAAGTTTTTGATAACTTTAGATCCTCAACTTGTCCACAGTGACCTCACTAAGTTTGAAGGTGATTCCATGAAAGTTCTAGAACAAGTTCGTTCAAATACCATTGGTGCAAAATGGCCAAAATCGGCAAAAAATTAACTTTCAATCCAAGATGGCGGCCTTCCTTTTCGTTTTAGAGCTTAGGCTGCGCTGACTTTTTTGTCCGTCCCGACCTAAGGAAGGCGTGTATCAAGTTTTGTGCATGTACATTAAACTTGCTCCTCAGGCCCACAAGTTTTAGGGGGTGGAGCGATTTACTTTGGTGAAGAAGAAAAATCCTTACGATTACAATAGGGTTCTTGTAACCTTGTTGCTCAAACCCTAATAACTCTAGCGATTTCAATAGGGTTCTTGCAACTGTGTTGCTTGAACCTGAATAATAATATTTTGCATTTCAACAGGGTTCTACACACTTTGTGCTCGAACCCTAATAATTGTACATTTTATTTATAAGCGCCTTTCAACCCTTAAGGACAATTTACAAAACAAACAAACAAACAACAATAAAAAACAGTAAACAGGACGACAGTAAACATAAATTGGAGTGTGATTACAGAGTATAAACAGGTGGGGTTTGAGTCTGGAATTAAAGAGGGGAAGAGAGTCAGAGTTGCGCATGTGAATTCAGAGCAGAGCGGCTGAAAGGAGTAAAAGTGAAAGTGGATGGCTTTGAAGGCATGCAGGAGGATTTTAAATAGAATTCTGAAATGTATCAATCTGAATTGACCGGGAGCCAGTGGAGTTGTTGTAGGATGGGGGTGATGTGGTGGAATGAGTGGGTACTGGTGATGATGCAGGCAGCTGAATTCTGGACCTGGAAGTTTATGGAGGGATTTGTGAGGGAGACCAGAGAGGAGAGAGTTACAGTAATCAATGCAGGAGGTGACGAGGCAAGGGAAGGGAGGAGTTGATCAATATTGTGAATATGTAAATATACAGGAGGAGCTGTCAATGGTGAGGGAAAAACTGTCACCTTTGGATAAAGGTGTGTGGATTTTGTGACGACCCCAAGTGGGCAGGGTTGTGTCGATGTGCCTCTCTCCCCTTCTCTCCATTTTACACAGGCATGCACTCAAGCCTATGCATCGCAGATGTATGCAGTTTCCAAGGAGGCGGGGCTTTGCTTTTAAAGCCAAGCAATCCAGCCGTGCTCTCACTCTCTCTCACCATTTCCGGCCTGGCGTCCTGCAGCTCACATTGTTTGTTCTTAGTTTCACATCCAACACTCACACACATTCATGCACCTGCATTTACAACATATTCACCTGATTACAGATATAGGTTGTATTTGGTTTAGATTATTATTTTGATAAATAAATATCAAATTGCCGCCATCTCTTGTACCTCTTTGTTTTTGTCAAGTCATCTGAGCCAGTCTTGACAATTTGGTGCCAATAATGACGATTTCTGTTTTATCACTGTTTAATTTGAGGAAACATTATGTGACTAACATTGTTATTAGCTAGCTCAGTAAGTTAATTTTAAAATGCAAATGATATGCACATTGAAACTTCTATTCGATCAGTTGATCGTACTAAGCTGTAACGGGAGCATGTGAGCATCTGCTAATAATATGTATAACAAACCTACCTGATGTGCTTGAATAATGTGTGAATGACACAGCTTTGGGTATGAAGTATTGACTGTGATGCTAATGATTTAGCAACTAGCTGAGAGTTAGAGACATCATCAGCTCATTCAGCAACAGGAGCTCATTTGGCAACAGACTGATCCATCCACACCACAGAGCCACTTTTGATATTGGAAATATGTATCTATATTTGATCCTTCTAACTCTTAAGTTAGCCTTTAACCTTTCTTGTTTTTCATTTTTATGATATGTATATTCATATTTCATTTTATTTTTCTCTGGGAACGCTCTGGGTCCCTAGACCTGCTATTAATACTCATTGTTCAAACTATACTACTAATAGTCTCTGTCCTGTGGGCTAACAGATATCAGATGTCACTGACAGCGGGACCAGGAGGGAGTTGGTCTATGTAAATGTGATGATACTGTCACCTAACTCCCCTGAAATTGTAAATCTTTGAGGCTAAAATTTTCCCTAAAGCAGTTTGAGGAGTGCCTAAATTCAAATGGCCACATCTTCTTCGAATATTTTCCATGTGTTAGATATTGTTGGAAAGCTTAGAATTCACACTTTCAGAATCTCTTAATAAATCAAAATGTCCCTCAGGAGACTTGTGCCAGTTTTTTCCATGCATGGGCACAAATGTCCTTCCTCTCATTCTTTCAAAATAAAATCAATTCTATTTACACAAACATGGATAGGGGACACCTCCCCCACCTCTGTCTCACTTTACCCTAGTATCCCAATGGAGCTGTGAACTCTTGTTACAACAATGAGAAGTCACACTTATATTCTGGATGCGATGCCATCCCATCTGATATCATCAAGAACTGTCTCTCAGTCCTCGCTCCACTCATCACCCATAATCCCCATACATCTACAACCTTGGTTTCAACTTTCGCAGCAATCTCTCATTTGAACACCATGTCAACCATGACACCAAATTCACTTTCCTCTGTCCCAAAAACAAAGTCCATCTCCATCCTTGCTGCTAAAACCCTTCATCTCTTTCAGAACAGATTACTACAAGAGCATTAATCATGCTACATTTCCCAAGGTCCTCAATAATCCTCATAACTCCCAATCCCCAATACCTCCAGTGGCCTCCGGTCCAACAACACATCAATTTTAAAGTCCTACAAAGCCAACCTGGAATTCTCTCCCCAAAAATATTCAAGACTACGCTGACCTCCCAACATTCAAAATGCTCATCAAAACCCACCTCTTTCGAACTGCCTTCAATTTGTAAAAACTCAGGATGTTTTATCAATGTGTGGAATTGTGTGTGTTTGACTTTATGCTTAATTATGCAAAGTATTTTTGAGTGTGTGTGTATGTTCATGTGTGGCAAAGGAAAAGGCTTATACTCTTTTGGTGGCTGGACACTAAGGTATGTATTTATATAGCACTTTTCTAGACTTGTTGACCACTCAAAGCTGCTTTACACTGGAGTTTTGCCATTCACCCATTCACTCACACTTTCATACAGCGCATCTATGTGGAGTGCATTTTCTATCACTCATCTTTCATACCCATTCATACGCTGCCGACACAGCCGTTAGGAGCAACGTGGGTTTATGTATCTTGCCCAAGGACATATCATGTGTTGCCACATGACTTTGTCACTATATTTAGTGATTTTACAGACAACCCAGTGACAAAAAAGTTTTTCAATCACATTACTGAACTCACTGAGGACAGAACGTGTTCTGGCGATATCAAGCATCTTTTCATGCAAACTCCAAACACAAGATAGGGACAGTGAATATCAGTGCAAGAGAGATGTGGAACTATAATTTTCAATTTTATTTTATACTATCTTCCCAAAGCTGTGGGTAAGTTTCCATGTGGACATGCCCTAAGGAAGGAGACTTGTTGTCTCCATTGTCTAGACAGAGCGACAGAGCTGGGAAGAAAGAAATGTTCTAACAAGTGAACAGATTGTGTACTTTGAAGAGATTAGGGGGGGACAGCAGAAGGGGATGACATACCTGGAGAAGGAGAAGAAGTATATTCTTTGTGACAGTATTTGTGATAGTTCCTACCTGTCAATCTGCATCATCACTGCTCCTCTCTGGAAGAAAGCAATAGCAAGTCGTTCATCCTTGCATATGGTGAGGTCTAAAGCCTGGGCATCAGAGAGGGGAAAATATGAGGTTACACTGAATGTTTCTTGTTTTTACAGTGATTTGATGACATCACAGATGGGAAGCCACTTCGCAAAATCTTATTGGATCAAATTCTTACTACTATACTTACTATAATGCTACATTGTGAATGTATGAAAAGTATATTTATGTAAAACCTGTTTGGCTCCATTGGGAGTGAATATCCAAATGTTTGTTGATGTTTTGTCACACTTGTTATTGTATAACTATTTTGTTATCTCTTAAATATTGCGTTTGAAATGCATTAATTGGCATGACCCACTCTGAGAATCAGATGTTACATCTCAAGGGATCATTCCAAAAAAATTATTTATATACAGTATAAATATATAAAAATAAATATTTATCTTACACTGCAGACTTGACCTATGACATTTTGTTTTATGTATTTGTCTTCAAGAGGAGTTAAAGTAACCAATTAAAGGACTTAAATATTATGTGTTCATGCTGTTTATCTGTATTTCCTTGTTTGTGTTTATACAACAATTGCTGTAAAGTTATAATAATGTATGCAACGACCTGCAGGGCCAGGTCCAGTTGTCCCAGAGCCAGGTGAGCTGAAGCAGTGTTGAACAGCGTGCGAGATGTGGGTTCAGTAATTTGCTCAAGTTTGTTCAGAGCTCCTTGCCAGTCCTTGATATTCATGGCCTGCACAGACTCATCCCACAGCTCTAATAACTCAGTGTAAAGCATCCTAAAGATTGGAGAGAGGAGAGCAGAAACAAAGGTGCACCCACATAAATGCACATTTACTGTAGCTGACATTGCATATTCATACTTCATACATACAAAGTGCTTTTACCCATATTTTTATTTTTAAACTTCATAAATACAGCTGCACATATTTTATTTTTAAATACTTGTTACTTGTCACTTACACTTTTCCAATGATTTCATCAGTATTAGATTATTTTCAGTGTTGATTCTATAACTGACTTTATTGTATATATCTATATACTGTAATTGTTACAGCTGTATTGCATTTCACAATGTGCTGATCAGCCACAGGAGCTCATTCAGCGACTAATCCATCCACACTACACCACAGAGCGACTTAAATGTATTTTATTTTATTTGATATTATAAATATGTATCCATATTTGACCCTAAGTACTGTATATTACAAGTTTCTAGTGCTTTTTGTAACGGAAGACAGACAGGCTGACAGTCGGTTAAAAAGGAGCACACTTCAGCGCACAAACGCTGGCTATTGCGGGGGAACAGTGGTAGCTGTTCACCTGCTCTTCTAAGAGCCGTTTCTGTCTGGAAGGTCTAGGGACCCCTTTTCTTTCCCTTTTTGGTTTGTAATTTTGGCTGATGATGTATCGCTCACATGCTTACTAATCACTTCCCCAATTACTTCTATGTCAGGTATTCAACATACAAATAGACAATGAAGAAAACGTGAAGAAAAAGTGTTTTTAATGAAAAGGCAATTCTTATTTAATATTTGATTTAAACCCATAAAGTTGTCTATCTTATTGTGATTCACTTTAAATGTAGGTCTACACAAGCTAACTAAAAATCACAAAAGGCATTTTATGTCTCTTAAACAGACATATTCTCTTCTGTTTAGGTTTGCTGCACTCTCTCTCCCCGTTAGTATCCTCATCAGATGGCTTGCTTATTAACTGCAAGGCACACACACACCATAATCAAAATTATTCCCATATTTTTTGTATAGGATTATTTCTCTGCCACATACGCTTGTGTGAAACTGCTCCTGATCAGTTCCTTGCAATTTGGCTTCTCTCCAGCTCTCCACTTGTGTTTGAGGCTCGGGATTGGAACGAGTGCAATGATTGGTTGAAGTTGTCTTTTCCCAGCAGGCTAAAGTTGCTAAAATTAGACCCATAGACTGTAGCCTGTGGGTTGCTGCACCATGGATGTATTATAAGAATTGGATAGAGCACCGCCCCCTTTGCCTTGAAGACAATTTTGTCATGGTGGCCACTCGTGGTACTGCAACAAAAAATACTCATGCGGGCCAAAAAGCAATGACAGCAATAGTAAAAAAGACACCTATAAAACTGTCCCGAGACACCTCGAGACATGGACATAGGCATGTATAGATCTTAATAATACTATATTTTAAATTCATGGAGTTTCACATTTGTAAAAATGGCCATAAAAAGCCCAGAAAAACTGTCAGGGAACCGTAAGATGTGAAAACTTTAAGAGAAATGTACATCCATGGAATGGACACTTGGAGCAAGTTGATAACATAGACAGCTCATTCACATAGGCGATAGGCATTATGGGAGTAACACTACTGAGCATGCTTTATGGGCCGCATAACCCGGAAATAAACAATATTAATTTTATCTCTTTATAAAAAAGGAGTTTTTGTGTAAATTTGGCAGCATACAAACACACAACAAACACAATTAAGGTAAATGCAGATTTTAACTAACTCCATTGAAAATATCAAATTACTACACTATATAATGAATACAATAGTATTCATTATATAGTGTAGTAATACTATACTTCTGTGGTGTAGTGTAGTTAATATATTGTCTGACACAACTAGTCTTCTTGGCCCTCAATACAATTAACCACTGCATCCTGTTATCTGTGCTCCATAACATATCTCAGGCACTGCTCTCTCCTGGATAAAATCTTACCTAAGATGAGATGAGATGAGATGATTCAACTTTATTGTCATTACTCAAATACCAGTTTTGGGTAACAAAATGAGGTTTGCATCCCACCAGAAGTGCAACAAGCAGAAAGTGCAAGAATATGTATATATGTACAGAAGTAGATTTTTTTTTCCTTTTACAGAGTAATGTGCAATTGTTGGGTATATATGGATTAGTGGGATGTTCTATGAATATAAAAAAACAATATGAATATCAATAAGTGTGCTCCTATAATATTGCATGGAAAGGACATGTATCCTCTTCCTATCCTCTTTTCAGTGCAGTCTACATATGGTACATTTCCACCGGCTCTACTCGCCTCGCCTCGCCACGCCACAGAACGGTTTAAGTAGTGTTTCCACTAGCATAGTACCTGGTACTATTTTTAGTACCTGGTACCTGGTACCTTTTTTCGCAGAGGAGATGTAACCTAGTCGTGCCGTGCTGAGGCGAGGCGAGGCAGGTAGAGCCAGTGGACATGCGCCATTAGTGCTCAGTACAGGGGGCCTGTTTCTTTTAACACTACTTCCCTGTGTCCAATCTGCTCACATGATTTCTCATACCACTGCTCGACTGATGACACCCAACTGTATCTCTTTCATTAGGCAGACACTTCCACATTCTCATCATGGACCCCAGCTTTTAATGCAGATATAGCGACATGGATCATGGACCACCACCTTCCGATAAACCTCTTCAAGACTGAGGTCATTCACATTCTTTCACACAACCCCTCGCATCAAAAAAGCCCCTTCTTCCTTCATCCCAACCAAGGTTACAAGAAATCTGCTTCACACTGTACATCAGGCTTACCAGTTAAACCAGAGACAGACCAAATCTTATCTAAAATGTATGACAAAGAATAAATAAAATGAAATAAAGATTTAAATGGAAAAAGTTGAATAGTTCAAGACAAAGATAATAATGTATGCGTCTTTACATTTGAAATATTTCGTTTCACTTTATGGATAGACACGTCCATTATATTACTTTTTGTACATAAGTGATATTTGTTGACATGTTGACTCAATGTTGTACGTCATGATAGATAACAGATATTGAATTAAAATGTTTGTGATTACAGTTTCAGAATACTGTAGAAGAAAACCCCCCAGCAGATACAGTGTGTATGTCCTGGAAGAAGACCTGTGATTACTAGAGCCATTATTAACAGTTACTAATATGTTAACTAATGCTGTATAATGCATACATAATGATAACTAATTACAATATTAAACTTTTATTAACACTTAATAATTTATTAACTGAGTAGTAAACATTAATTAACTGCTTATTAATGCATTAACTAATGTGCTAACAATGCTAAGTAATACATGATAATGATAGATAATATGTTATTAAACAGTTAATTAATGCTTAATAAAGTATTAACTAACGTTAATTAAGGGACCCTTATAAGTGTTACCTGACTGGCTTTACTGCGGCATATCAACAACAATCATACACTGAGGTGATTCTAATATATGAAATCACTGTCTTCAACAGGACCTGACTTCCAGACTGATGCTGATGTGGACTGAAAACAGCTGGAGTGCACCACACTTTGTTTCACAACAATAAACCATGAATTATGCAAGTCTCAGTTTTTTTTCCTGTTACAGTACAGATATTTATGTGATATTATTGAAAGGAATACAGCACATATATCTGTTCATATTTTATTATTTATTGCCTTTTCCTCTTCAGAAAAATATCCAGTTATAAATATAAGTACATAGTGTAACATTATATTAAAATACAGAAAACATTTTTAACATAAAATACATTACCAATAATTATAGTAATTGTGATGTTTGAATACTTGTGGCTTTATGTGAAAATGTCAGAGACTTAGAGGCCAGGTATGAAAACAGTGTGAAACCATTGTACTGTCCCTGAGGATCAGGAAACTTCTCCCTGATATTCTAAACACAGCAGCTTGTCACTTTGTAAAGTATCTTGATAATATCTGTTATGAATTGGTTCTATATAAATTGAATTGAAATTAACATATGAAATATCTCCTGGCAGGATAAGGTAAGTGTCTGTGAATGTTGGCACAAGAACACCAGTTTACCCCTGACACACCAGCAGAAGGTGGGTTATCATTCCCGCACTAATGCGTCATCAGGGCATTAAAAACTAGACCTGGTTTAGTCTCCAGCAACTGAGCTGTTAGATCTCTGTGCTCCTCCAGCCGTCTTCACCACAAGTCTTTTAACATAAAACAGAAGAGAGAAAAATAAAGTGTTTGTTTGATAGATGAAATGACAATGTACTGCATATTATGGTTAGTAGGTTATTCAGTATTACAATAAAAAAAGTCAGTCAGTCATTATCTACCGCTTTATCCTCCACCAGAGGGTCGCGGGGGGTGCTGTGCCAATCTCAGCTACATCCAGTCCATCGCAGGGCCACACACAGCTAGAGACAAACAACCATTCACTCTCACACCCACTCCTATGGTCAGTTTAGAGTGTCCAATTTACCTAATCCCCACATTGCATGTTTTTGGACTGTGGGAGGAAGCCGGAGAACCCGGAGAGAACCCACACACACACGGGGAGAACACACAAACTCCATGCTCGAACCCGGGTCTTCTCGCTGCAAGGCGAGAGTGCTAACCACTACACCACAGTTTGGCCCCACAATAAAAAAAGTATGGAACATAATTTGCTCTGTGCATAAATATCAATCTCTAATATTAAATCTCCCTCCTGCTTTTCATGTAATACATCATAAAATCTTTCAGCTGAAGTTACACAGGCAACAACTGTGATGAGATAACACATCAAATTGATGTTGTAGATTACACTGTCATTTACAATATGATGTGATAGAGACACCAACGTTATATAAATACATATTGTATTTCTGTTGTTACTGAGCAGACCAGGTAAGAAAATCATACAACACAACAAACCTGTGTTACTTGTCTACAATGTGTGAGGAGCTTCTCTTTTCGGGTGACGTTTGTTCCCGTCTCGTCCGCTTCTGGAAACACGTGGTCAGTCTGAACGAGACTGACCATGTGTGTCCACGTAAAATGCAATTATCGCATATTATTATTTACGATTACGTTGATAACAGCTAGCCCACAGTAGCGCTCAAATCCTAACAGGATATGAAAAAAATAACAATAAGTTTCAGTATCATACACGTCTATGATCTATACAATTAACAATATACTCAAGTAAAATGTATTTCATGTCTTTATATGGGAACCTCATCTATTGATGTGGTCACAGATGACGAGGGCGGCACTTGATCGGTGGAGGCCACCGTAGCCCTCAAGTAAGGGAGGGGGTGAGCAGACATCATTGTAAATTTCAGTTCCAGGCGACATCTAGAGTCTAGATGTCACCTGGAACTATAAACTTAACCTTTAATGAAAGTAGCAAAACTTACATGCATGGCTCTTACGCAAACCATATAACTTATATTTGGAGTGCTTACCTGTTGCTGCTGAACCAGAGGCCAGTACCAGTTGAGTGTAGCTCTGCTTCCTTTCTGCTGTCCTCTACACTGTCTATAAAGTGGGTGTAACAAGCCTCCTGCTGAGACTCCACCCTTGCTGCAATAAGGAAGTTCTCAGCCTTACTCTCCTGGAAAAACCCACAGAGATGCAATCGCTTTGGAATTCACTCACCACTGTGGCACATGCGCTAAGTGATATCAACATACACACAGACAGAGTCACACAGAATAAAATTCAAAGTTACAATATAGAATTACAATACTGTGTTACTGATGAGTTTTCAATGAGATCCATTCATTCACTGACAGCTTTTTCTATGAATCATGTAAGAACAAAGATGTTGTAAACAAGGAAATTCCCTACTCCATTGGTTAATCATTGCACAAGGAGCACACCAGCACATTGTGTTGACTAACCTGCTTCACAGGTTGTTTTGTTGTTCTGTTTTAGCTCTCATGTGGCCCTGCCCTTCCTAGAAATTCCACAGATAAACACAGAACAGCACTGTCCTCCTACCATCTTATCTGTATACATATGTTATTTTACTTTGTACTGGATCTGAGCCTTCACTGAATTTTGATTTTCTTTATAAATAAAATGACCAGTGAAACATTTTTACGAAACAAAAAAATAATAATAATAACAAACCTGTTAAGGACTCTCACTGACTTCAATTCATCTGGACAGCCTAATTCAGACCTGGGCATTATACAGCCTACGTGACACATGCAGCCCTTTCACCCTCCCTGACTGGCCCACATGAGGTTAATTAGAAATTAGAAAATGAACGTTAATAACTGGGTTATAGAGTATATGACATGCTCCTAACATTTCCAGAGTTTCCCACGTCAATCTATGCGTGGCGACATCAACACTGACATTCCTTTCATTTATCTCCCTGCCCCGCAGCTTTCTCTCCTACACACATACACACACACACTCAAATAGATCAGCTGATTTGTCTGCTCCTTCTCTCCACACACAGCTTGTGCAGCATATATCAAAGTCAACATTAAGAAGTCAAGTGTCTTGGTTTAAGTTCAGGAGTCACCATTATCTCCCTCCCCTGGAGGTTGCTGTGGTTGTGTCACCACAGTAGTATAGTATAATAGCATTCAATATAAAGTGTAGTAATCTTTTTAATTATTTAGTTATAATTGAATAAAATCTGCAATTACGTTAATTTAATTTATTGTGTGTTTGTATGCTGCCCAATTTACACCAAAACAATACAATTTACTGCTTCTTATAATTAGTATTGAGCAGAATTTATTCAGACCATTGGTATGGCCTTTAGCAATTTTATGTTTCTCATGTGGCCCCCTTTGGGGAAAATAATTGCCCACCCCTGGTTTAAGTGCATCAGTGCAACAACCCACACGCTACAGTCTATGTGTCTAATTTTAGCCAGTGTTGCCAACTCCTCAGTAAGGATAGTAACTATTGGCTGTCCTAAAAATAGCTAGAAGACGCTAAATGATTGTGAAATTAATGTGAAAATTCATCACCCTAGTTTTTTGTAATGTCCAATGTCTGGGACTGCTGTGGAGGCTAATGTGAGACTGCCCGCCTGTGAGTACTTTGGGAGGGGGAGGGGATCCCGGCAGCACCCGCTGCTTGTTGAGCACAGTAACTGAAGAGTGATACATGCTTTCGCATAAATTCAAGGTTAATGAGATTGTGCTTTATCAGTCCAACAGTGAGGAAATTTACAGTAAAGCTAGAGCTGCTGCAACAAACTGCCTCACAGGAGGCAGATGTCTCTGATTGTTAAGAGTTTTCAAAGTGTAGTCTAGTGTTCTTTTATAGGAACAGATCAAGAGCAGTTTCATGCAAGTGCCTGTGGCACAGAAATAATCACCCTCAAACCCCCCTCCACAGGAGGCCTAAAGGAGCATTTAAGAGTCAATTTGGATTTATATGTCACTCTTAGGGTTCCGTTATAGTACTCTCCGTGACCATACAGGCGCTTTGATGGGGTAGTGCGTTGCAGTTTTCAGTATGGTATTGCAATTCACCGCCAGAACACAAGGGGCTGCGGGAATGAGTTGTTAATTGACCAATGACAGTACCGTGGTCTCTATTGGTCTCAGTTGCCTCGACGGATGATAAAATTCTTTTGGAGGCACACGTCGGGCTACAGAGAGGCTCTCTGACAGGGTTTGCGACGATTGAGAGGGCTATGCGTGGCTATAGAGAGCACTTAATTTTTTAATCTGGGATTGTTGAATTGGCCAAAACAGTGTTAGGGCCAGTCTGATCTACAAAGCAACATTAAATTGCTTGCAGATTCAGGTGAGGTTCATCCAGGCTAGCACAAACACACACACAAACATACTGTTGTTGCTGTCTTGTTTGAAAAAATTTTTTTACTTGTATTTAATTGTATTCATCAATGTGTATAAAATATATTTAAATACTAAATACAGCACACATGTACCTAACCTGCTATTTCTGATTATTTCAATTGGCCACTATTCTTTCTTTCTCTGCAGAAAGATTGTGTGGAGAAGTACTTGCTGACCTAACATTTCATCCAAATGGAATGGATGGGACACCCCTTTCAGTGTATGTTGAGGAACCATGGGAGGATTATTATATACAGAGGATGGCATCAGAGAGTATCACACATTTTCAAGAGTGAGTGTCTCAATCTGTCCCTCTGTCTGACACTGACCTTGGCTCGCTGTCTGATGCCGAACCTACCTCTATGTCTCCAGTTGAACGTGACTCTATATCTCATGAATCTGACTCTCTGTCTGAACCTGAATCAGTATTTATACCTAATGCTGATGCTCAGCCTATGGCTAACCCTTCATTTGATGTTGTTGGGGATGCCGTTAATGAGCCAGGAGCTCAATACCTACCCACAGAGATCCTATCAAGAATAATAGAATTGTCTCTAATCCAAGATATGTCAATGCTTGGGACATTCAATCAAGTCTTATCATTCCACCCCAACTTATATTGGAGAGCCTAGATTTAGATAAAGATAATGACTTTTCAATTAGCGTTATGAAGCTCTACAAGGCCACTAGACGCAACAGTGGCCTCAGTATGCATTTGAAGTAATTGTTGTTGTCAGCTGCTGGATGAGGGCATTACAAAGTACAAAAATCAAAAACATATTCTGGAAAAAGTAGGCCTAAATTAAATTTTATTTTAATGTTTTGTCTTATTTACAGTAGTAAAGGAGTGAGAGCTACTTTTCATTTGAGACCTCCAGCCTAAGTTCCATTTTGATAACTTTGCCCTATTCAAATTTACCCTGCTCAAGCTTTTTTCTCCTTTTTTACATTTGTAAAATGCTGGATCATTTTTCTTTTGAGATGCTAAGTTCCATTTTTTACAACATGTGCATTACATTTGTAATGACAATGACAGTTTGACAGTTTCAGAGTTTACAGTTTGTTCAGAATAAATCAAATCATCAATAAATCACTTGGAGTTATGTAGCCCTCAGTAAAACCCCTTTGAGGCATTTTGAGATTCTAAAATGGTTTATTTAAAAATTAAAAATGTTTTTCCAAGAAAAAATATGTTGAAATCATTTGTGAATGCAATATCCTCATGATGACATGATTTCATGTTACATGCACCATTATGAGCAACTGTCTATTTATACAACAATATCTGTAAGAATTGTAATGACTAAAGACCCAAATGAGCAGATAGCTGTTAAAAAGACTGACCCTAAGAAAGAGAGGTGCCCAGTATGGCTAGTGGTAATGACATGTGTTTATGTGACTATGCCATCCACGGGGTGGAGTGGCTCAGTGGTTAAGACCGGTACCCTATGTGCGAAAAACATCATGGTCGCAATGGTCGCAAGTTCGATTCCACCCCTCGCTGACTGTAATCAATTCCATTGTAAGTCGCTTTGGATAAAAGCGTCTGCTAAATGACATGTAATGTAATGTAATCCACTATACCAAAACAAAAACTAAACAAAAACGTACACATAAGACACTGCAAAAACCTCTGGAATTACAGGAAGTTAAAACTATCATTATGGAATTAACAGATTTCTTTAATTCAAGAACCATATGGTTGTACATATGTGGGTGAATGAGTGCATTAAATCAATTTAGGAGCAGCATATCTAGAGCATATGCAACCCTGTCAGAGAGCCTCTCTGTAGCCCGACGTGTGCTTCCAAAAAATGTTATCATCTGTCGAGGCAACTGAGACCAATGGAGACCACGGTGCTGTCATTGGTCAGTCAACGACTAATTCCCGCAGCCCCTAGCGTTCTGGCGGTGAATTGCCCTAGCGTTCTGGCGGTGAATTGCAATACCATACTGAAAACTGCAACGCACTACCCCGTCAAAGCGTCTGTATGGTCACAGTAATGGAACCTTAAGAGTGACATATAAATCCAAATTGACTCTTAATTGCTCCTTTAAGCCTCCTGTGGAGGGGGATTTGAGGGTGGAGGGATATTTATAAGGTTGGCTATTTAAGCTTGCCAGATGCAATATTAAGACTAAGTGTGACACTTTCTCTCAAGAAATGTGAAAGTGATACCTCAGTTATTACATTATTGGCTCAGTTATTACATTATCAAAGGATTTTTTTTAATGCAAGGCCAATAACATAATAACCAGAAACAAAAAGTTATTACGTTATTGGCTCAACAACTTTATTATTATTATATATATTATATATTAAATTATTGGCAATGTATTACATTATTGATTTTATTACATTTAAATTATTACGTTATTGGTCGCTATTACGTTATCGGTTGCTACAGACCTCTTGATTGACACTCATATAGAACAAATTACATACATTTAATATAGGTTTAGTGGACTGACTGCCCTGATCCAATCCCTGACTCCAAGAAAAGGACTGACTCAAAATGAAAAACACAAAACTGTGCAAAAGTAACTGAGTGTCTGATCTGTGTGTGTGTCCGTGTATAATGTTGTGACGGAGCGACTCGTAACTAATGAGCACACACAGGGGTGGAGTGACTCAGTGGTTAAGACCGGTACCATGTGTGCGAAAGACATCCTGGTCGCAGGACACTACCCCTGGCTGATTGTACTCAATTCCATTATAAGTCGCTTTGGATAAAAGCGTCTGCTAAATGACAGGACATTGACATGACACTCGCTAGTATAGTGCAAAGACGCACATACTCCAACACACACCCACTGAGAGAGCCCAAGACAGTCTGGCTGCAGACCTGCATTGTCAGGACCCTTCGTTGCAGACCTGCACTGTGAGGTCTCCTGCACTGTCAGGACTGGAAGTTGATTCAAAGCCTTTCAAAATAAAAGCGAGCATACCGGAAGCACATATTCAAAATAAAAGCGAACATACTGGAAGCACGTATTTTTCATTCCCCATGTGAAGTGTGGCGATGACGAGGTGAGTAAAAGTCAAGTGACAACAACTTTGCGTCATACGAAGAAACAGAAACAGTCTTCATTCACTAGAACGTTATGTTGCACACTATATATTGCCCTTTAAAGTTATATTAATTTGAAAGAATTGGGTTTTGGACTTTTTGGTAGTTTTTAGCGTTGTTAGCATATCGATAGTGCTCACTTAAATGTGCCATTTACCTACTCAAAGACCAAAAACTGAGTTATATCATATAGTTTTTATATAATTTTGTTTTACTTATTATGACATAATTTTCTCTTACAGATGCATATTTCAATCTATATTTCAAGTACCGGCACTACGCCCAAAGTTGAACGCTGCACGTCATGCTGCAAGCAATTTCACTGCCCCTGTGCCTAAAAATGAAACAAACAAAATTGTCCAATCTGTAGAACCCCTTAGAGGTACATAGGAAAGGTGGCATTTTATTTAAAGGCAAGCATAATGTATTTGTCTCTGTGTTTGTACTCATAAGTATGAGCCAATGCTACTAACTTAAAAAATGAAAAGTTTAGAATCAGATTCTCTGCTCTGCAAGTTAAAATTTATGTGAGTTATGTGAGCCAAAAAAGAAAAGAAAAAGACATTTGACATTTTGTTTTGTGTCTACTTTTTTCTCTTGTAACAGAGGTTATGGGTTATCTGGGTCATGTAACTAGGTATTCAGTAATTCACTTTGAATACACAAAGCTAAGTTAATTTGTAATCATCAACCCTCACACCCTCCATTGGCAAATCCATGTGGTCCGACAGCACAGGCAAGCAATATTAAGCAATTATTAAATGAATTATGAGTTGTTACAATTGCAAACACACACAAGATATGCCTATATAAAAAAATGAGTAAATCAATATGCAAATGGATCCAACAGTGCAGGGGGCTACATTTTCAATGATAAATAATGGTATAGAAGCAAATAACAGTCAGCAATAGGTTGGAGTGTAGATGCATTATGCCATCACACATTAAGGTGTATTTGCAGAGATTTATTATTTCAAAATGAATTTGTAGTGCACACTAAACTAACAGCTGTCCTTTTTATGAATTAAATCAAAATACTGGAGTAAAATAATGCATGTTTTGAGTAGGCTAATAATGTTTTAAGGGGATCATAACAATAGCTGTACATCTAGTTTGCACTGATTATCTGTAGAATAACCCTAGAAGTGGGCATAACGTTTTGTATTTTATTTATAATATTTTGTTTGTTTTATATCTTTATTATTTTCCTGCATTTTTTCACCTTATCCAGTTGAACTGGAAAGATATACGGTTTTTTAAATCTCTTTAATTAAACACATGGATACACATAAACATATTTACATTGTATACATAAAATAAAGACCCAAGAAATAAACATCGGGAACGAAAAATACGTGCTTCCGGTATGCTCGCTTTTATTTTGAAAGGCTTCGAATCAACTTCCCTTCCTGACAGTGCAGGAGACCTCACAGTGCAGGTCTGCAACGAAGGGTCCTGACAGTGCAGGTCTAGAGCCAGAGCCCTCTCGAGAGAGAGCCGTGCACGCACACACATACACACGCCGCCACACACTCGCTGACAGAGCACACAGACAGACTCATACACATACCGAAATGCGTTGCCAGTTTTCAGCAACATTTGTAGACCGTCAAGAGTGCACACTGGCCGCTCCTACATAATCACCCTTATAACATTTAACTTGCTGTAAGATCCTTGCGATATTATAGAAAGAAGGACTGACACGGGAGCTCCGTTTAGGGTTTGTTTACTCAAACATTTTTAACATGGCCGGCATACATACAGGTCAAGGAATCAACACATCTACCTAGCCTCTGCTGCCACCTTGAGGACATTTCCCCTCATGACACAACATTGTCACTCTTCTACATTCCTCCCCCTTAAGCTAGTGTGACGGATTCAGGGCTGGTCATGTTTGCTGCCCTTGTGGGCTGTTTCTGCCTTGTCTTTCAGGTGGGTGGAGCTGTGGCTGAGTGAGTGATGCAGTACACCTGCAAACAGCTCAAGAGGCTATTTAAGCAGACCTGCCACAGATGCTCCCCCTCGTCCTCTGGCCTGCCGATTGACATTTTGGTTCCTGTTTTGGTTTACACATTATGTTTAAATATTTGATTACTTTAATTTAATTAAAATATGTTAAATTATGTTCAGATTATGTGTGGACTTATGTGTGGGCTCGTCCGAAGGCTTTGTTTAGTAGGTTTCTAATACTGAGTAGAAGCTTGTGTATCAGCTGTTAGGTCTGAACTAGCTGATACTATTTTTGTTACCTCTATCTCAGATTAGTATGTACTAGTTTAGGTTTGGGCTTTGCCTTTAGGATAGAGAGTAAATTTGTCTTCGGTTTAGCTATGTATGATCTGAGCTGGTAGGCTGGATATTATAGCTAGTAGGTACTAGTTGTGGGAGGCCACATAGTTTATTGGTTGTGGTTAACATTAGTTTGGTTGGTTAAATAGGTTTAGTTGCTTTGGTTAAGGTTATTGCATATATTATGGCTTTGTTTGTCAGTTGTGCATGTATGGTTAAGGTTAGAGGTTTAGTGCTACCTTGTAAAGAGCTGGAGATAGTTTTTGAAATAGCCTAAGGGACAGTATTGATGGTTTGCGGTGCACATATTAGAATTTGAGCTTTCCCTTGTAGGTTTAAGGAACGTTCCTCCTTTGGGGTTCGTTCGTAAAAACTTGGTAATGTTGTGGCGACGTGGTTAGTGTTAGTTGTTCAGGCAACTTTCTCAGGAGCACATCCGTGGGAATTTGCAGGGCTAACCCACATTTCAACGTAACAATACCCCTCAACAATCACCAAGTCACTTTTCCAACCCATCCATTTAACAATCATAGTCCTTCAAATAACTTGGTTTTCCCACAGTCCTTTGTGACCGGCGCGCGGTTTCTACCACAGGTTGTGACAGCCTTGCCGGATCTGGAGGTGGAACGTTAGACACTGATGGAGATGCATCATCCGGAGCAGGAATTAAGATAATCAGGTAGATAGTGAAGTGTTCTTCACCTGTCTACTGCTGTTTTCTGCCAGAGTTGAAGTCTCTGACACATCCCTTACTGCTGTGGGTGAAACAGCTGTAACCCGGGTGAAAAAACCCATTATTATTATTATTATTTTTATTATTATCTCCTTTCGTGCAACGTAAGATGATGCTGCTACGTCATCACATTGCGCCGCTACGTAACATAACTCTGTTGGGGCTCGCTGCCAGCAGCAGCGAGAGGAGCACGCCGGGGACTAAATGGATTGCAGTAACATAATGTTGAAACATAAGAGTACTACCGGAGCCACTGATCGTACGATTTGGAGATTGAGGCAGATTGAATAACGGAATTGGCCAGGTGATGGAGAGCTAGAAGTATAGCCAAGTTTGATGATCGTTGGAAACTTCCACTGCTCTGGTCGGGCTGGTGGGAGGCTCCTTGGCGCAGCCGCTCCACTCTCGCTCCTCTCTCTGCCCATTTACAACCCACATCTACATTACACATTCAACCATTAATACATAATTAGTACAGTCTAAATATAAACTGAAACATGTATAAAAAAGAAAAAAAAATATAAAGACGTTTAAAAAGAAGGAGATGAACATGTACATGTGTGCTTGCGTGTATGTGTCATGTATGATGCAGGTTGAAGAGTCTGATGGCATGGGGGAGGAGTGATCTCCTCAGCAGTCACTTGCCAGCAGTCTGTCACTGAAGCTGCTCCTCTGTCTGTGTATGGTGCTGTGTAGTGGATGATGTGGATTGTCTATGATGGACAGGAGCCTGATGAGTGTGCGTTGCTCAGCTATGGATGTCAGACTGTCCAGTTCTGTGCCGACAACAGAGCCTGCCTTCCTTATTAGTTTGTCCAGGCGTGAAGCGTCCTTCTTCTTTAGGCTGCCCCCCCAGCACACCACTGAGTACAGGAGGGCACTCGCTACCACAGACTGGTAGAAGGTCTGTAGCAGCTTCCTGCAAACGTTGAAGGATGCCAGCCTTCTAAGGAAGTACAAACGACTCTGTCCTTTCCTGCACAGAGCATCTGTGTTGGTGGTCCAGTCCAGCCTGTCATCCAGCTGTACTCCCAGGTATTTGTAGGTGTGCACCACCTCCACACAGTCCCCTTTGATGAGAACTGGTTCTGGGTGCACCCTGGATCTCCGGAAATCCACAACCATCTCTCTGGTCTTGGCGGTGTTTAGGAGCAGATGATTGTTGTTACACCATTTGACAAAGTCCTGGATGAGCTCCCTGTACTCGTCCTCCTTTCCGCTCCTGATATAGCCAACAATGGCAGTGTCGTCCGCAAATCTCTGCACATGGCAGAGCTCTGAGTTGTGCTGAAAGTCAGACGTGTATAGGGTAAACAAGAAAGGAGAGAGCACAGTCCCCTGTGGCACTCCCGTGTTGCTGACCACCGTGTCAAACCTGCATTCCCCCAGTCTCACATATTGGCTTTGTTAGGGCGCAGCCTCCTCAGCTCTCCATAAACCTGAGCTGTTGAGGTTGTGGGTGGTGTGGTGGGGGGTTGGGAGTTGTCCTCATCTGTGTTTGTGGAGGCTTGTGTGAGTTGGGGGGTGAGGTGAGGGGTGAGGGCAGCTGCATTCAGATGTGTGAATGGGATGATCAAACCTGTTAAAGAACTGGTTTAACTGGTTTGCCCTTCCCACATCGCTCTCCATGGGGGGTTTCCTCTTGGAGCTGCAGCCAGTGATTGTCTTCATGCCCTCCCACACCTCCCTCATGTTGTTTTCCTGAATCTTTTGTTCTATCTTCCTCCTGTACTGCTCCTTCGCCTCTCTGAGCTGGACTCTGAGTTCCTTCTGTATCCGCTTGAGCTCCTGGGTGTCACCATCCTTGAAGGCCATCTTTTTCTGGTTCACAGGACCCTTGATGTTGCTTGTAATCCAGGGCTTGTTGTTGGCAAAGCAGCGTACAGTTCTTACTGGAACAACAACGTCCATACAGAAGTTGATATACTCAGTTGTGCAGTCAACCACCGCCTCAATGTTCTCATTGTGGGATCCATGTAAAGCATCCCAGTCTGTGGTCTCAAAGCAGTCCTGCAGGGCCAGTTCAGCCTCAGGAGACCACTTACTGAATGAGCGTGTGACTGTAGGCAGCCTCCTCACTCTTTGGATATAGTGAGGTTTTAACAGGACCAGATTGTGGTCAGCTTTCCCCAGTGCAGGCAGGGGGTGGCTGTGTATGCATCCTTCACATTTGCATACATCAGATCTAAAGTCCTATTCCCCCTGGTGTTACAGTCCACGTACTGGTGGAAAGCAGTCAGTACTTTGTCCAGAGTAACATGATTAAAGTCCCCAGAGATTAACACAAGAGCCTCTGGATGCTGTGTTTGTAGTTTAGCCACAGCGCTGTGGATGACGTCACACGCAGCCTCCGTGTCAGCTAAACTCGTGGCGTGGCTAAACTCTCTGGGCAGGAAACTTACCTGGTCTTAAACTTACCGCCAGGAGTTCAACGTCCCTGCAGCAGGTGGAGATTTTAATCCTCACATGTCCGGAATTGCACCGGTGTTTGTTTACATGCAGCGTGATTCCCCCTCCTTTGCGCTTTCCACAGGCTCTTGTGTCCCTGTCCGCTCTGACTGTGCCGAACTCCGGTAGCTCCACGTTAGCGTCTGGGATGCTGTCCGTTAGCCACGTTTCAGTTAGGCACAGTAAACTGCACTCCCTGTAGATCTTGAGATTCTTTGTCAGCGCAGCCAGTTCGTTGATCTTATTTGGTAGTGAGTTCACATTCCCCATGATCATAGAAGGTACCAGAGGCTTGAATCTCCACTTCTTAGCTAGCCGCCTAGCTTTTAGCCTAGCGCCGGCTCTGCAGCCTCGGTACGGCTTCCTCACGTCCACAGGTAAACACAAAGTCACACCGATGCGGGACTTTGCTCTCAGAGCGTGCAAAAAGTTGCTTGAATACACAAGTCTCTAAACTAATCCGTAAACTAATCCGTATCCATGGGATATACTAATAATAGTTTCAGTAGAAACCAAGAAAATTGCCTTCAAGGCAGAAAAAAGTAAATGGAATCCACTTAGGACCATGACTGAAGTTTCTCGTGACCACAGCATCTCCTTCCTGGAATCCTCTCCCTTTTTTCTGCTTGTCATGATGTCTCTTTTGGCTGTTCTGTTTCCTCTCCACCTTTACCCTGCGATCAGGATGAATCAGATCCAGCATAGACCTCAACTTCCTTCCTTGCAACATTTCTGCAGGTGAGAGCCCTGTGGTAGACTGTGGTGTAATGCGATAATTAAACAGCACTCTCGACACTTTAGTGGCAATGCTGCCCTCCCCGGCCTCCCCTTTTCATGCTTGACTTGAACGTCAGGACTGCACGCTCAGCATAGCCGTTGGACAAAGCGTGATATGGAGCAGATGTGATGTGCTCAATACCATTTCTTTTTTAGAAACTCTTTGAATTCCGCACTCACAAAACACGAGCCATTATCAGACACAATTGTCTCTGGTATCCCCTGATTACTGAAGCTCTTTCGCAGGCATTCAATTGTGATAGCTGAGGTGGAGGTTGTTACAGGATTAGCATCCATCCACTTTGAATGCACATCCATCAGTATTGGAAACATGTGTCCCATAAAAGGTCCAGCATAATCAATGTGTAATCTCTGCCACGGTTTGCTTGGCCACTCCCACGGGTGAAGTGGTGCTGCAGAAGGCAGGTTACGGTGTTCTTGGCATGTGATGCAACTTTTAACTACAGTTTCAATGTCTGCGTCCAATTCTGGCCACCAGAAATAACTTCGTGCCAAAGCTTTCATCCTAGTGATGCCAAAGCTTTCATCCTAGTGATGCCAATGTGACCATGATGTACCACAACACGTGACCCCCACAGTACACATCCATCTTGTACACTTAACTCTGTTTTTCGCACAGAATAAGGTTGGAAAGCTGGATCCAAATCGTACATTGGCCAGCCATGTTGGATCAACTGTGCAACTCTGGACAATACAGGGTCTCCACCGGCTCACCTCCACCATTGACACAAGTGTTACCGTCTCCATCATGAGCACTCTTTCCTCCTGTTCTTCCTTGGCTGAAGGTTGCAGCAGAGGGAGGCAACTCATCGCATCTGCATTACCATGATGTTTTCCAGGTTTGTAGATAATCTCATATTCATACGCTCTCAGCGTTACAGCCCATCGCTGAATACGAGGAGATGCCATGATAGGCACAGCCTTCATCTCGTTGAAAAGGGATAACAAGGGTTTGTGATCAGTACAAATGACAAACTTCCATCCATACAGGTATTTGTGGAAGCGCTGAATGCCAAACATCACTGCCAGGCCCTCTTTGTCTAATTGTGAGTAGTTGGATTCAGCTGATGTCAGTGTCCCCAACACTGCCCCTACTCCATAGAGCGAGGCATCACAGGATCAAGGCCAGGATCAAGTCTTTTTGACTGTCTAATACTTCAGAGGATTGCATGAGGTGTTTGGATTTCCCAAACGCGCTCTCTTGTTCTGTTCCCCACTTCCATTTGGTCTCTTTTTCTCAACAGTTCGTGCAAGGGAAATAACAATGTGGACAAATTTGGCAGGAATCTGTTGTAATAATTGAGCAACCCAAGATACGCATGCAGTTCAGTGACATTAGTGGGTGCTGGTGCCTTCTGTATTGCACTAACCTTGTGTGGCAGGGGATGGAGTCCCGAGGCATCCACTTTATGTCCTAAGAACTCTGCTTCCAGTTCCATGAATGCACATTTGGACTGGAAGAAACCCCAAATGGCAGACGGTTCACCTGAAACAGACCCTTGTGTGTGTTAATGGTGACAAAGGGCTTTGATGCTTCATCTAGGATCACCTGTTGATATGCATGGCTCAGGTCCAGTTTACTAAACTTTTCACCACTAGACAACTTCTTCAACTTTGGTCTTTGAACTGCACAGTTACTTCTGCTGCACCGAGTGTGGGTACTCTCTCACCAGTATATGTTTTAAGGGTCAGTGAACAATTTTGCAGCTCTGGGGTACCCCCTGCTGTTGCCCATAACTTAGCAAACTCCATCTTTGATACAATTGTCACACTGCAAGCTGTATCTACTTCAAATTTGACTATGTGACCATTTAGGTTTAGCTGAGTGGTAATGGGGTCAGTTTTTTCTATTTTTGGCTCTGTTAGATTGTGCAGTGTAAACACCTCTTCATCACTAGAGTGATTCACAAGGGATTCACTTATGTGATGTGCAGACTGTTTTTTATCTCTTTTTACAAACGGCCAGCACCAGCAAGCTGCTGCTGGCCTGTAGGAGGCCCAGGCCTGGGAGAGTTACCGTAGTTTTCAAGACAAGGCGCAGCAAAATAATAATAAAAAAAAAAACTTCCGTCCACAGAACATGAGAAGCTCTTTTTTCTCGTTGTGACATGTTGATTGAGTGCGAGTGGCGATGCGGGTCCCACTGCCATCAGAAGCCGATTGTTAGTGAGTTTATACCATAGACTGTGTAGAAAGAAACGCAAGTTTCAGAGCTGAGCAGAGCATGTGTGTGTGTATATGTCTCTCTCTGTCTGTGTCTCTCTCTCTGTGTCCCTCTCTGTCTGTCTCTCTCTGTCTGTCTCTCTTTCTCTGTCCGTCTCTCTCTAGTGTGTTGTCTTTGCATAATAAGCGACAGAATAAAACATGGTCATTTTATTTCATGTAGAAAAAGGGCTCACCGCACGAGTCCTCTAGCTCATCTCTCGTTTATTCACCGCTTGCGGTGCTTGAGTTTGATACGATGAACTCTGAAAAAGTTATTACGGAAATCGTGAATTCTTTGGATTTTCTGTTACCACCAGGAGGCGCTGTTTTCAAAATGTACAGTTTATGCATAGACGTCTTCAGCCATGGTCCATCATCAACCCTAGCACATTTGGTTGGGATGGGACCTTCTATTGCAAAGTTGTAAGAGTTTTGTTGCCCGTGACGAAAAATAGAAATTTTCGCCAACTTTGCCACCCCTCAGCTGAATGCGCACATAAAAAGTCCCTGATACACATACAGAAAAATCAGACTCCTGGCTTAATGCCTTTAGGAATTATTACAAAAAACACACCAGAATGGCTGACCTTTGACCTTTCCCAAGGTTGCACTAGTCTGAAACTCAGCACCCTCGATCAGTCTTAGTCCCTGATACACATACGGAAAAATCAGACTCCTGGCTTAATGTCTTTACAAATTATTACAAAAAACACCTGAACGGCTGACCTTTGACCTTTCCAAATGTTGCACGGCTCTGAAACTCTGCACCCTGGATCAGCCTTAGTCCCTGATACACATATTGAAAAATCAGACTCCTGGCTTAATGCCTTTAGGAATTATTACATAATACACACCAGAACAGCTGACCTTTGACCTTTCCCAAGGTTGCATAAGTCTGAAACTCGGCACCGTAGATCATCACTGAAGAAAAGACAGTTTCCCACCTTTTTTACGTTTGAATTTTACAGACTGTCTTTTTGGCAGTCTTTTTTGCCCAGGGGAAAAAAGCCCAAAGTCCTGTTTGTCCTGTGTCCAAAAACTTAGACTCTATACGGTCTTAGACCATTTGGCCTGAGTGGAAGTTTTGGAGGAACTACATTTCTACAGGTCGCAGGAGTGTGAAATTTCATATGTCGTTTGGGGTCCCAAGACGAGCGGAAAGATGCCAGTCTCGTGCCACGTCCCTGAAATAGCCTTATCTCAGTGTAATGCACACACAGAAAGACATCAATAGAAAAAAAATCTGGGAATTGCCTTATCTCAGCGTAATGTGCACACAGAGATACACCAATAGAAAAAAAATCTGGGAATAGCCTTATCTCAGCGTAATTCAAACACTGAAGGTATATAACTATATCTTATAAGATGTTATCTTTATTTGTGAGGTTTATGTTATGGGACAGTAGAAAAATGAAAAGAAATCAGAAAACAGCCGTATCCCTGCTGAATGCGCACAAAAACAGACACAAATAGAAAAACACATCCAAACAGTGAAATCATTGCAAAATCAAACACTGAGGGTACAGAAGTATATCTTATGTACCTTCACTTTGTTTGTGAGGTTTATATTATGGGAAAGTAGAAAAATGAAAAAAATCAGAAAACAGTCTTATCTACGGAGCCCCTAAAGGGACATCGAGAAAAAAAAAAAAAAATGTTTCTGGTGCGCACAAGATACTTTCTGGTGCGCACGAGAAAGCATTGTATGCGCGCCTGATGTCCATGAACGCAGTTTTAAGCTCATTTGAGGCGTGAAATTAGTCATTTAGAATTCAAAAATGTGGTTTGTGTATTAAGATATGACTGTCATGATCTGTCACCTCCGTTAAGTGTTTTGTTTTGTTTCTCCCTTCATGTTCCATGTCTTGTCTTCCTGTTTTATTTTGAAATCACTCACCCTTGTCTCTGTTTCAGGTTCCTGTCTACTCCACCCCCTTCCTTCTTGGCATGCACCTGATCCCTGATTGTGTCTACCACACCTGCATTCCGGTCTAAGGTGACCTTCATAATCTCCCACCTCACGGGATGTGCAGAGGCGTGGGCTACTGCCGAATGGAGCTGACGTTCAACAGCCTGCTCTTCACTCGTCAGGTTCACACGGGCTCTCGAGCAGATTTTCCAGCACACCGCGCCAGGCAGAGAAGCTGCTAGATCGCTGCTCAAGCTATGGCACGGAAGGCGCAAGGTAACGGACTATGCCATAGACTTCCGCACCCTCGCCGCCGAGAGCGAGTGGAGCCCTGTCTGATGCATTTTTTCAAGGACTCTGAGTCAGTGAAGGGCCAGCTGATCAACTTCGACCTTCCGGAAGATCTGGATTCCCTCATCGCCCTGGTGGTAAAGAACGTCTCACTGAGCTGCACCAGGAGCGGGGATGTCTTCGGGCTCGTTCATCGCCTCACCGGGGATGGAGGAGCAGCCCTGAGGATCGGCCAAGCTACCAACAACCAGCCCGCCTTCCTCTCCTCTTCCTCCTCAGGAGCCTATGCAACTGGGACAGGCTCATCTCTCCGCAGAGGAGCGTCTACGTCGACAAAGAGACGGAAGATGCTACTACTGTGCCCAACTGGGTCATGTGCTAAGTGCCTGCCACATCAAGGGGGGTGGAGCACTGCCCAAAAGACTTCTCATGGTGAGTCGAAGCCTGGTGCTAAACAGTCCTGCCCAGTGTGACGGTCACGGAGCGACCGCACAGAGAAGCCCTCCAGGCTGATGAAACACACACACACACACACACACACACACCTTCTTATAAAAGGATGTTAGCAGCTGTGCTTGTTCATGCAGCGGTTGCCGCGGGCGAGTGCGGAGCAGCCACGGTGCGCCTCTGCAGAAGAGGAGACGCACAGGATTGTTCAGGATGCGGTGGATAGTTAAGGTGCTCAAGCAGGGGCGCAACCTTGAGCTTGGAATAAACGTAGCATGGACATGGTTTACCGGTTGTGCTGGAGGGGTTGTTGTGGTCCGCAGTCTGGCCGCGTCTGTCCGGCAGCGAAAAGTAGCCGGCCAGAAACGTGAACATTTATTTGGTTCCGGGCCTAATTGGCTTAGTCCACAGTCATTATGACCATGGGGATGACAGAGGTGGGTCTTGATCAAACCCCCTCTGTGATGTGTCCTTTTTCATGGGCAAGATAGTGGACTGTTTGGTATTTATTTTGTAAATCTGTCTCTTTTTGACAACTAAGAACATGTACTTTGGTTTAGAGTCTGTCTTGTTATTTATGTATTAATTACTGGTTATATGTTCCCCCTTAAGTGTAAATGGTGCTGGCCACCTGCTATATGTTTGTGCATCCAGTCTATGTCAGTGAGTCTTGACCATGTTGCGTGTGAGCACTGTGACTCTCACTCTGCCTCTGATTTTTCCTGGCCAAACCCACACCCACTCGATAGCGCACCCTCGGCTACCATCACACCCCGCACCAGCCACAGATAAAAATTATTTCTGACTCTGGCTCTTTGCTCGTGCCTGTTTTCATAGACTCTGGTGCAGACGCTAGCATTATGAACTCTTCTCTCACCAGGAAACTCGGAAGTGAGAGCCGTAGATGGCAGCCCTCTGGGTAAAATTACTCACCTCACCCAGTCTGTGACATTGGTTTTTCCAGACTCTCACACTGAAAAGCTAAGCTTTCATGTCTTAGACTCGATGGCTCATCAGGTTATTTTAGGGCACCCGTGGCTTGTCACCCATAACCCAAATTTTGACTGGGCTAGTGGAAGGGTAACCTGCTGGGGGCCAAAATGTGCCAACACCTGCCTGCCCAAACCCCACAGCTCACTTCCTACTTCCCACTCCACTTATTCTGACCTCACCAACGTACCACCTTGCTATCACAACCTTGCTGAGGTTTTCTGCAAGGCGAAAGCTACCTCCTTGCCACCTCATCGTCCTTACGATTGTGCCATAGACTTGCTACCAGGCAGCACCCCCCCTAGGGGCAAATTATATTCCCTTTCAGCCCCAGAGCGCAAAACCATGGAGGACTATGTTAGGGATTCCCTGGCCACTGGTCTCATCCGTCCCTCCTCTTCCCCTGCTGGAGCTGGATTTTTCTTTGTGGAGAAGAAGGATAAGACCCTCCGGCCCTGCATAGACTATCGTGGTATCAATGCTATCACCATCAAGAACAGGTACCCCCTCCCCCTCATCTCCACAGCCTTTGAACTGTTGGAGGGGGCAAAGATCTTCACTAAACTAGACCTACGTAATGCCTACCATCTTGTCAGGATCAAAGAGGGGGACGAGTGGAAGACCACTTTCAACACTCCCACTGGACATTATGAGTATCTGGTTATGCCTTTTGGTTTAACAAATGCACCAGCGGTATTTCAGAACTTGGTAAACGATGTCCTTCGCGATATGCTTAATGTTTTTGTATATGTGCACCGAGATGACTTCCTGATCTTTTCCCCCGATGAGGAGACTCACACCCTCCATGTCCGCACTGTGCTTCAGCGGTTACTCCAGAACCAGCTGTTCGTGAAAGCAAAGAAGTGTGAGTTTCACAGCCCCTCGGTCTCGTTCCTTGGGTTCGTGCTTGCCAAGGGGGAGGTCAGGATGGACCCTGAGAAGGTTTCAGCAGTGGCAGATTGGGCCACTCCCACTTCACGTAAAGAGGTTCAGAGGTTTCTGGGGTTTGCTAATTTTTACAGAAAATGTATTCGTAACTACAGCACCATTGCCTCACTCCTGCACAAATTTTCCTCTCCACACAGACCATTTGTCTGTGAAACTGCATTTAAGAGCCTTAAGAGGAGCTTCACCTCCGCCCCTGTCCTCATCCTCCCGGACCCCAGCCAGCAGTTCGTGGTAGAGGTAGACGCCTCAGACGTTGGTGTTGGAGCGATCTTCTCCCAATTTTGCTCCAAAGATGGTAAACTACACCCTTGTGCCTTCTTGTCCAAGAAACTCACTTCTGCTGAACAAAACTATATTGATATTGGTGACCGCGAGCTGCTGGCAGTTAAGGTGGCCCTGGAGGAGTGGAGACACTGGCTGGAGGGAGCCTCCCAGCCATTTCAGGTCTGGACCGATCATAAGAATCTGGAGTACCTCAAATCAGCTAAGAGGCTAAATGCAAGGCAAGCTAGATGGGCAATATTCTTCAGCCGCTTTAACTTTACCCTCTCATACCGACCAGGTTCCAAAAATCTCAAGCCTGACTCCCTGTCCCGTATATTCACCTGTGACCAAATTAATCCTGAACCCAAGACAATCCTTCCCATGACATGCTTCATATCAGTTCTTTCATGGGAGATAGAGAGTTAGGTTAAGGCGGCAGCCAATGGTGTCACTGTGCCTCCTGATTGCCCTGCGGACAAGCTTTTTGTGGTCCAGGCTCTCAGGGGGGAAGTGATCCATTGGGCCCACACAAACAAGACTGTCTGTCATCCGGGTATAAAGAAAACCTTGTTTGTAATACAGCAACGTTTTTGGTGGCCTAAGATGGTCTCAGATGTCACTGACTATGTCAATGCCTGCTCTGTTTGTGCAACTAACAAAGCTTCTCATCAGAGACCGTCAGGAGAACTCAGGCCTTTGCCAATCCCTCAATGCCCCTGGTCCCATATTTCCCTGGACTTCGTCACAGGACTCCCACCGTCCTATGGTAACACTGTGGTTTTGATGGTGGTGGACAGAGTCTCGAAAATGGTTCACTTTATTCCCCTGCAGAAGCTCCCCTCCGCCAAAGAAACGGCGGAGGTCATGTTGAATAACATTTTTAGGATACATGGTTTCCCTTTGGACATTGTTTCAAACAGAGGACCCCAATTTATCTCACATTTCTAGAAGGAGTTCTACAGTCTTCTTGGGGCCACAGCCAGCCTCTCATCAGGCTTCCACCCACAGACCAACAGCCAATCGGAGCGCTTAAACCAGGAGTTGGAGACGGGCCTCCGCATCACCGCCTCCCAGGACCCCGAAACCTGGTCCCAAAAACTGGTTTGGGTGGAGATGGCACACAACTCACTCCCCTGTTCATCCACTGGTCTGTCCCCATTCCACATTGTTCACGGCTACCAACCATCTCTCTTCCCCTCCACAGACTCTGAGTCCTCTGTGCCCTCCACATTGGCCCAGGCAAGAGAACCTGGGAGCGGGCCCGCCAGAACCTCCTTCGGCAGTCCAAATCCTACAAGGCTGCCGTGGATCGCAAGAGGACCCCTGCCCCACACTATCACAGCGGCCAAAGAGTGGTGTGGTTATCAACCAAGAACCTGCCTCTTCGGGTGGAGTCCAAGAAGCTTGCTCCCAGGTTTGTCGGTCCATTTCCTATCACTAAGGTGATCAACCCTGTCTCTGTCCAGCTCAAACTACCAAGGTCAATGCGGGTCCACCCCACCTTCCACATCAGCCACGTCAAACCCGTCAAGACTAGTCCTCTCGTCCCTCCGGCCAAGCCCCCTCCTCCCACCCGATTCATTGACAATGACCCAGTGTTTACCGTTAAGAAGCTCCTGTCTTCTCGTCGTCGGGGCCGGGGGCTCCAGTACCTTGTGGACTGGGAGGGCTATGGGCCTGAGGAGCGCTCCTGGGTTCCTTCCAGGTTCATCTTGGACCCTTCCCTCATCCGGGACTTTCATGCCGCCCACCCTGACGCGCCTGGGCCTTCAGGAGCCGGCCCTTGGGGGGTACTGTCATGATCTGTCACCTCCATTAAGTGTTTTGTTTTGTTTCTCCCTTCATGTTCCATGTCTTGTCTTCCTGCTATTATTTTGAAATCACTCACCCTTGTCTCTGTTTCAGGTTCCTGTCTACCCCGCCCCCTTCCTTGTTGGCGTGCACCTGATCCCTGATTGTGTCTACCACACCTGCATTCTATCACTCCCTAATCAAGCACTGCCTATATTCCCATTATATTCGCCAGTTCGTTGTAGTTCATAGCTCACGTTCCAGCACTCTTTTTCACAGCCATAGTCTTGTCTTCTCGTGTTTTTTAACCTTGCCTGCCCTTTTTGACCTTGCCTCTTTGCCTAACGTTTCTGTACCTCTGCCTGATCTCTTTGACCTCCCGTGTATCGAAACTCTGCCTGGAATTAAACTCTGTTACAGACTGATTCGTGTTCTGAGTCCTGCATTTGAGTCCCTTGTTCTGTTCAGCCATAGTTCATGATAATGACGTATTTATAGTTTGGCAGCGACGCTATCAGAGGTGATCAGCCCCGTGGACACTCACTGCGTACAGTGCGTGGGGCAGAGCAGCGTAACCTCGGCCTGTATTGATGAAATGATCCACTGACATCGCTGTCATTAGATTAAGCCTCATCACAGAGCGTTGATAAATGAACAATAAATAAATAATAACAAATACTCTTAATAAATGCGTATATATTATTTTCTCATTTTAAATATTTAACTTAATTTATTAATATATTTTTTATAGAAATATGTGTTCTCATGTATTATTATTCTGTACTTTTATTTTGAAGTTGTATGTTCAGTGGAGGTCACCTGAGTCTCTTGGGCCAATGAGGTGTTGTGATTTTTTTTTTTTTTCAGCTATGTAAGTTACAGACAGACAGACAGACAGACAGACGACTTTATTAATCCCTTTGGGAGGTTCCCTCGGGGAAATTAACAGCTCCAGCATCCATACACAGCACTGTTAAAAATAGAGAATAGAATAAAATAAGATAGGAATAAAAATAAAAATATGAAAATAACAATGAAAGTGACCCATGCTATATATATGTATGTATACCTACATACACACAACACATGTATACATATATACATACACACATACATATATATGCATACATACACATACATATATACACATACATATATATATATATATATATATATATATATATATATATATATATATATATATACATATACATATACACACACACATAGGTACACACACACATAGGTACACACACACCTAGAGTTACCCCGTAATGCAGGGTTTTATTGCACATGTCTATGGTTTTATTGCACATTATGTTATTGTTGTGGTTGTTGTTTGTTTAGTTCGTACCGTTTTTTTTATTTTTTTATTTGTTTGCCCTCCTCCCCCCCAGTGAGGAGTTGTACAGTTTGATAGCCCGGGGGACAAACGAGTCCCCCAGCCTGTTCGTCCTGTATTTTGGGAGGAGCAGCCTGTTGCTGAGGCTTCTGTGGCTCCTCTGGCTGCTGATGACAGTGTGCAGAGGGTGGCTGGCATTGTCCAGGATGCTCAGCAGTTTGTCCACAGTTTTTCTCTCTGCCACTGTCACCAGAGGGTCCAGCCTCATTCCTAACACCGAGCCGGCCCGCCTGATGAGTTTTTCCAGTCTGTGGAAGTCTGCCTTAGTTGTGCTCCCGCCCCAGCACACCACGGCGTAGGAGAGAACACTGGCAACCACAGACTGGTAGAACATCCACAGGAGCTTTTTGCAGATGTTAAAGGATCGTAGCCTCCTCAGGAAGTACAACCTGCTCTGGGCCTTCTTGTACAGATGCCTTGTGTTGCTTGTCCAGTCCAGCTTGTTGTCCAGCCACAGCCCAAGATATTTGTAGGTCTGAACGACCTCCACCTCCTCTGCTCCTATTAGAACTGGTCTCGAACTGGGTCTGTCCCTCCTGAAGTCGATGACCAGTTCCTTGGTCTTAGAGGTGTTGAGCTGCAGGTTATTGATGTGGCACCAGACAACAAAGTTCCTCACCAGGCTCCTATATTCCTCTTCCTCTTCATTGTCTCTGATACACCCCATGATGGCCGTGTCGTCTGCGAACTTCTGTATGTGACAGAGTGAAGAGGATGGGAGACAGCACAGTCCCCTGAGGAGCTCCGATGTTGCTGACCACCGTGTCAGACGTGATGTCCTTCAGCCTGACATACTGTGGTCTGTCTGTGAGGTAGCTGGAAATCCAAGCAACCAGGCAGGGGTCCACTCGCATTCTGGTGAGTTTTTCTTTTAGTACAAGGGGCTGGATGGTGTTGAAGGCACTCGAAAAGTCCAAAAAGAGGATCCTGACTGTGCCACTTCCCTTGTCCAGATGCGAGTGGGCTCGGTGTAGGAGGTAGAGAATGGCATCATCTACACTGACCTCTGCCCGATAGGCAAACTATAGGGTGTCCTCAGCGTGCTGTACCTGAGGCCTGAGGAGGTTGAGGAAGAGCCGCTCCAGAGTCTTCATCAGATGTGAAGTAAGTGCCACCGGTCTGAAGTCATTCAGCTCGCTGGGCCGGTTCTTTTTTGGAACTGGAACGATGCATGCCGAGTTGTAGGTTCAGGTTGAAAACCCGTTGGAGTGGCTCCCCGAGTTCTGCAGCACAGGTTTTGAGGAGCCGTGGACACACCTGGTCTGGTCCTGCTGCTTTCCGGGGCCGGAGCTTCCTTAGTTCTCCCCTCACCTGATCAGCTGTGAAGCAGGGAGGTGGCTGAGAGGAGGGAAGGGGGGGGGATGGCTGGTGTCAGAGAGAGGTGGGAGTGGGAGGGCAGGTTGGGGGGTGGCTGTGGTCGCAGGAGGGGAGGAGGAGGGGAAGGTTCCACTGTGCCACCTGGGTGGGGATGTGCTAGGAGGGGGAGGGGAGCAGGCTTCAGTGAGGGCCGCAGTGAGGGTGGGAGGTGGGGTGGAGTGGCTGAATCTATTGAAGAAGGTATTCAGATTGTTTGCCCTCTCCACTCCTCCCCCCTCTGTCCTGGGTTTGGCTTTGTGGCCTGTGATGGTTTTGACACCTTCCCAGACCTCCCTCATGTTGTTATCCCTCAGTTTCTGCTCCACTTTCCTCCTGTAGGAATCCTTTGCCTCCCTCAGGCAGAGTTTCACCTCCCGCTGTGCTGCTTTCATCTCCTCTCTGTCATTAGTCCTGAAGGCCTTCTTCTTCTTGTTGAGGACGGCCTTGACTTCCTGTGTTACCCATGGTTTGTTATTAGGATAACACCGAACAGTCTTGGTGGGGGCGACCACGTCTGCACAGAAGTTGAGATAGTCTGTGAGACAGTGAGTCATCCCCTCAATGTCCTCAACATGCTCACCCAGCAACACATCCCAGTCCGTGGTATCAAAACAGTCTCTCAGTGCCTCCTCAGCTTCAGGAGTCCATCTCCTGATGGAGCGAGTGATGACAGCCTGCCTTTTGACCAGGGGGGTGTATTGGGGCTGTATGTACACCAGGTTGTGGTCTGACTTTCCCAGTGGGGGTAGGGCGGTGACTCTGTATGCTTACGTTTAACGGTATACAGTAAGTCAATCATCCTATTCTTCCTGGTGGGGCAGTTAACAACCTGGTGAAAAGCAGCCAGGGTAGAGTCCAGGGTGACATTATTAAAGTCTCCAGAAATAATTATGAAGGCTTCAGGATGTTGCCTCTGCAGCCGTGCTGTGACTTTAAGAATCTCATCACAAGCAGCGTCTGCTTTAGCCTGCGCCTTGACCTCCGGAGGAATGTAAACACACAGGGCGATCACGTGACTGAACTCCCTCGGCAGATAGTATGGCCGCAGGCTAACGGCAAGCAGCTCCAGATTCGGGTCACACAAAGCCGCCTTCACGGTGACATGGCCGGGGTTACACCATCGGTTGTTGACGTAAATGATGAGCCCCCCACCTCTGCATTTGCCGCATGCCTCCGCGTTCCTGTCGGCTCTCACCGCAGTAAATCCCCGCAGGTCCAAGTTAGCATCCGGTATGCTGTTGGTTAGCCATGTCTCCGTCAGGATGAACAAGCTGCACTCCCGATAGATCCACTGGTTCTCCAAAGCGGCCAGCTCGTCCATCTTATTCGGCAGTGAATTGACGTTCCCCATAATCACGGAGGGAAGCGATGGTTTGAAGCGCCTCCGGTTCTCCGCTAGCCTAGCCTTTAGCTTGGCCCCAGCCTTACAGCCCCGGTAGCTCCTCCGCAGCTCCGCTGGGATGTTGTGCCTCAGTCCGTCTGTTGTCCTCCTGAGAGCCAGTAACTTCTCTCGAGAATAAGTGAGAGAGCTGGCTCCTGTGTGTGTTTTAAAGTTCAGTGTATCCATGGGATACATGTTAAATCCTTCACAAAGAAGTTTAAAGGTATTTAAAAGAGTAAAAAAGAGGTAAAAGTGTAGAAAAGAAGAAAGTGCTGCGGAGCGACTGGAAATGCTGCCGTCTCCTACAGTGCAATCACTGTGGCCAAGACATGGTGTTGACTAATCCCTCCTAAAATGGCAGAAGAGATAGAAAATGTAACAAGTACCATGTGGAAAATAGATATATTACAGCAGAGCATGTGTATGTATATGTATGTCCACAGGATCCAAACAACAAATCTATCGATCACCATCGAATGACAGCGATGTCAGCGGATCATTTCATCAATACAGGCAGAGTTACTGCTGCTCTGTGCTCTGAGAAAGTATCTCAGAGCACAGATCTTTTTTTTTTCAATGTCCCTTTAGGGGCTCTGTACTTATCCCTGCTGAATGCGCACAAAAACAGACACAAATAGAAAAACACATCCAAACAGTGAAATCATTGCAAAATCAAACGCTGAAGGTATATAACTATATCTTATAAGATGTTAACTTTATTTGTGAAGTTTATGTTATGGGACAGTAGAAAAATGAAAAAAATCAGAAAACAACCTTTGACCTTTCCCAAGGTTGCACTGGTCTGAAACTCGGCACCCGGGATTAGCATTAGTCACAGGAAACACACACGGAAAAATCAGACTCCTGGCTTAATGCCTTTAGGAATTATTACAAAAAACAAACCCGAACGGCTGACCTTCGACCTTTCCGAAGGTTGCACGGGTCTGAAACTCAGCACCCTAGATCAGCCTTAGTCCCTGATACACATACGGAAAAATCAGACTCCTGGCTTAATGCCTTTAGGAATTATTCCAAAAGACACACCCAAACAGCTGACCTTTGACCTTTCCGAAGGTTGCACAGGTCTGAAACTCAGCATCCTCTATCAGTCTTAGTCCCTGATACACATACGGAAAAATCAGACTCCTGGCTTAATGCCTTTACAAATTATTACAAAAAACACACCGGAACGGCTGACCTTTGACCTTTCCAAAGGTTGCACTGGTCTGAAACTCGGCACCCGAGATTAGCATTAGTCACTGGAAACACACACGGAAAATCAGACTCCTGGCTTAATGCCTTTAGGAATTATTACAAAAAACACACCCAAACGGCTGACCCTTGACCTTTCCGAAGGTTGCACAGGTCTGAAACTCAGCAACCTAGATCATTCTTAGTTCCTGATACACATATGGAAAAATCAGACTCCTGGCTTAATGCCTTTAGGAATTATTCCAAAAAACACACCCAAACAGCTGACCTTTGACCTTTCCGAAGGTTGCACAGGTCTGAAACTCAGCATCCTCTATCAGCCTTAGTCCCTGATACACATACGGAAAAATCAGACTCATGGCTCAATGCCTTTAGGAATTATTACAAAAAACACACCCAAACTGCTGACCTTTGACCTTTAGAAAGATACAGGTCTGAACTGATTGGCCTTAGTCCCTGATACACATACGGAAAAATTAGACTCCTGGCTCAATGCCTTTAGGAATTATTACAAAAAACACACCCGAACTGCTGACCTTTGACCTTTACGAAGGTTGCACAGGTCTGAAACTCGGCACCCTAGATCAGTCTTAGTCCCTGATACACATACGGAAAAATCAGACTCCTGGCTTAATGTCTTTACAAATTATTACAAAACACACACCAGAACGGCTGAACTTTGACCTTTCCAAAGGTTGCACAGGTCTGAAATTCAGCATCCTAGATCAACCTTAGTCCCTGATACACATATGGAAAAATCTGACACCTGGCTCAATGCCTTTAGGAATTATTACAAAAAACACACCCAAACGGCTGACCTTTGACCTATCCGAAGGTTGCACAGGTCTGAAACTCGTTACCCGCGATTAGCCTTAGTCCCTGATACACATACGGAAAAATCAGACTCCTGACTCAATGCCTTTTTTTTCTCAAAGATATTTTTATTGAGTTTTAACATTTTACAAAATCACAAGAAACCTTATCTAACCCAAGCCCACCCCTCAAAACACACCATTAACCATTACCTAGCCAGACACATTCACAAATTAATAAACAGAATAACCACCAACTGTGCTTAATTCCTTGAGTGGTCCAGGTAACAGCTGGAAGTTCAGGTTCTACTCTGAAAAAGTAAAATTAAGTAAAACAAGATAGAAAAGAGAATATATACATAAACATATATATACATATATATATATATATATACCGTATTTTCCGCACTATAAGGCGCACCTAAAAACCTCAAATGTTCTCAAAAGCCGACAGTGCGCCGTATAATCCGGACGAGACGGAGCCGGGCATGTTGGATCCCGTATTCGCCCAACTGTTTAATTCGGACACTGAAGAAGAAGAATTCGAGGGATTCGCGGATGAGGAATAACTTGATAAAGTGAGCTTTACATGTTTATTTTGTGTGTTGTGTTGTGTGACATTAACGTTTGAGCAACGTTGAGTTATTTATATATTGTTATTGCTTTGCACTATTTCGAGTGTTACTATATTGTGATAGCACTAACGTTTGATTTACCGTAACAGTATCAGACTGTTTTTTACGTGTTTATTGAATCCAGGAAAAGTTCCCCTCCACTATGTGATATAAATGTTGCACTACATGTTATACCCTGCTGTTGTTAAAAGTTAAACGAAATACCACATCACATAAAACAGCTGTTTATTCATGTTGGGAGTAAACGGAGTTGTCAGAACGCTGGTTTGTAATCTATAAATAAAGTTTGACTGACCTATTTGACTGTTTTGTTGACATTCCCTTTAGCGCAGCTCCATCTAATGAATGCATAACGTAACCCCAGCCTCTACTGTAGCGTCTATTCTATGCGCCTTATAATGCAGTGCGCCTTATATATGGACAAAGTTTTAAAATAGGCCATTCATTGAAGGTGCGCCTTATAATCCGGTGCGCCTTATAATCCGGTGCGCTTTATAATCCGGTGCGCCTTATAGTGCGGAAAATACGGTACATATAAATTATGAACCCACAGATGGGTCAAAAGCAGGCATCAGGCCAATTTTTACACTTGATATTGGTAGCATAAAAACAAGAAAAGTGTGAGGGATCCAGTCCCTATGTTGATTTAAAATTATGAAAGTATTCCAGAAAGGGTCCCCACACTTTCTGAAACTTTTCTTTGGAGTTACAGATTGAGTAATGTATTTTTTCGAGATTTAGACAAGACATAACATCTCTCAACCACTGAGCGTGAGTGGGCGGGACAGCATCTTTCCATCGCAGCAATATTGCACGCCTGGCCAGGAGAGAGGCGAAAGACAAAGCTCGCCGTTTAGCTGGGGTCAGGCACACATCGACCCCACCCTTTTTTTCCAAAAAGACCGACCAAAGGGTTGGGCTCTATGTTCAAATTGACAATCAGGGATAAGGTTTGGAAAACTTCCTTCCAGTATTTCTCAAGGCTAGGACATGTCCAAAACATGTGGACGAGCGAAGCCTCTGCTCTCTTACATTTGTCGCACCAGGGATCCACATCTGGGCGAAAACGAGATAATTTGGCTTTGGATATATGGGTCCTGTGTACAACTTTGAATTGCAGCAAGCAGTGATGGGCACAAAGCGAAGTTGAGTTTTTCAATTTAAGAATTGTGTCCCACATTTCGTCTGACAAGGACAAACCCAGATCTAGCTCCCATGCAATTTTAATGTTGTCGAGTGGGGCCTGTCTTATACCTAGCAGTTTATTATAGACAATTGAGATCAAACCCCTGCGTGATGGCTGTAAATTGAGAAGTGCATCAGCAATGTTCACATCAGGTGCCTGAGGGAAGCTTGGTATCTGACAGCGAAGAAAATGTCTTATTTGTAGATACCTGAAAAAATTTGACTTTGGAAGATTAAACTTCTCAGTTAGTTGCTCAAATGATACAAAATTATTATCTATGAAAAGATCCCTGAACGCTCAATACCCAGTCTCCACCATTCCTGGAATGTTGTGTCCAATAAGGAAGGTTGAAAAAAGTGATTGGCAGTAATGGGACTCAAGAGGCAAAAATCAAAGGAGCCAAAGTGTCTCCTGAACTGAGCCCACACCCTCAACGTATGCCAGACAACTGGATTATCTGTGGGTTTATTTGGTGGGACAGGAAGTTTAGATCCAATAAGTGCTGAAACTGAACAGCTTTTAGCAGAACCCAACTCCATTGCCACCCATGAAGGGCATTCAGATCGATTGTAAAAATAAGACCAAAATGTAAGACAACGAATGTTGGCTGCCCAATAGTAAAAACGAAAATTAGGTAGCGCCATACCCCCCTCTCCTTTAGGTCTATGGAGATGGACCTTATTTAACCTAGGATGCTTCCCTTTCCATAGGATGATATAACAGAATCCAATGTATCAAAAAATGATTTAGTGAATGAAGATTGGTACTGATTGGAATGCATACAAAAATTTAGGGAGAATATTCATTTTGATAGAATTAATTCGGCCAACCAAAGACATAGAAAGGGGTGACCACTGGGTCAGGCACCGCCTTGTGTGATTTAGCAAGGTAAGAAAATTTTCTTTGAAAAGACACTTGTGCTTCTTCGTAACTATAATACCTAAGTAAGTGCATTTGTTTTCCACAATCCTAAAAGGGAGGTTGGAGTAGTCTGATGCCGGTGTCCCCTCACTGAAAAGTTCAGATTTGTTTAGATTTAATTTGTATCCTGAAAACTGGCTGAAATCATTCAGTGGGGATAACATGGCAGGCAGAGAGATATCTGGATGTGAGATAAAACTTAACAAGTCGTCTACATATAGGGCCACTTTATGTTCCAATGGCTCTATGGCCAGGTCAAATAATAGGGGGCTTAGAGGACACCCTTGTAAATGGTTGTGATAGCTGAGAGTTGGTAAGGACAGAAGCAGTGGGGTTTGAGTACAGTAATTTAATCCAGGTGATAAAATTCGGACCAAAGCCAAATTTCCCCAAGGTCTTAAATAAATATACCCACTCTATCCGGTCAAACGCTTTCTCCGTGTCTAAAGAAAGGACACACTCAGGAGTTTCGGTAGGAATAACGATGCTTGACAAAGCCAGTTTGGTCTTCAGATATGACGGAGGGTAAAATGTTCTCCAACCTTCGGGCCAAAACTTTAGCCAGAATTTTAACATCAACATTTAATAAAGAGATCGGTCTATATGAAGAGCACTCCGTCGGATCCTTGCCTTTCTTTGCAATAAGGGTGATACATGCTTCACAAAATGATGCCGGAAGCTTACTCTGCTTGAATGAGTCAGACAGCACTATGCTTAGCTGCGATGAAAGTAGTGAGGAAAATGTCTTAGAGAATTCTGTGGGAAACCCGTCAGGTCCCGGGGATTTTCCTGACTGCAGTGAGGAAATGGCAGCATCTATCTCCTCTGTCGTTATGGGTTCATCTAATCTCATTCTACTGTCGGGGGAGAGCGTGGGAATGTTAAGTCGATTCAGAAAATTATCCATTAATACAGCATTATTCGAAAAGAGGTATAGAGCTGTGAGTAGTAACTCCTGAATGTTTTATTAATTTCTACATGATCCGAAGTAGCCTTACCATCCTCCATTTTAATATTTGTGATATGACCCTTTGCTTTGAGTCCTCTCAGCTGATTAGCTAACAATTTCGCAGATTTTTCACCATGAATATAGAACAAACTCTTACTCCTTGAGAGTTGGCGTCCAACCAGATAAGTCGAGGCCAAATCGAATTTGGTTTGAAGCTCCACACGCGTTTTATATAGGTTAGGGTCTTTAACTTGAGCATATTGATTATCTAAGTCCTTAATTTGATCGGCTAATTTTAATCGTTCACGGTGGGCCTTTTTTTCATATTTGCGGTGTAGGAAATAATTTGCCCCCTAAGGTATGCCTTAAAAGCATCCCAAACTACTAGACTGGATATATCCGGGGAGGTATTTGTCTGAAAGAAGAAGGATATATGTTCTTTCATGAAGTTTACAAAATCATTGTCCGACAGGAGAGTCGAATTAAAGCGCCAGTGTTTTTTAGCTTGAGGAAGGTCAGGCAGTGCCAAAGCTAGCACAACAGGAGCATGATCTGATATCACTATGCCCTGATAAGTACAAGAACACGCCAAAGGTATCAGTGCATTATCAATGAAAAAGTAGTCAATCCTAGTGAAGGTATGGTGAACGTGCGAGAAGAAAGAGTACTCTCTCTTATTCGGATGGAGGGAACGCCATACATCAGAGACACCGAAATTGGATAAAAAGGATTGAATGAATAAGGCAGACCCACCAACTGAGACAGGATTGGGCGAAGACTGGTCCAGCACAACAATTGAAATCCCCACCCAGTATAAGAGAGTATGAGCTCAAGTCCGGGAGAGAATTCAAAGCGTGAATTCGATGTGGGGTTCAAAAAAACCCCATTTGGAGCATAGACATTGGCAAGCACCATCATTGTATTGTATAATTTCCCTGAGACAATGATAAAACGACCGTTTGTATCTGATACAACATTGTGATGCACAAACGGGATACTTTGATCAACAAGGATTGAAACCCCCCTGGCCTTTGCTTGGAATGAGGAATGGAAGTGCTGCCCCGCCCACCGTGACATCAGGCGAGAGTTATCAGAACCACGAATGTGTGTCTCTTGTAAAAAAACAAATGCCAGTTTAAATTGTTTTATATGCGAAAATACTCTCCTCCTTTTAACAGGATGATTCAAACCTTTTACATTCCATCTAACAAAGTTAAATGATCTATCCACTGTCTACAACTGAAACCGCAGAATGATAAACACAGACGAAATCAAAACTCCAGGAGAATAAAGGACATAATAAACCAGGAATGAGCTGTACATAGCTCATGTAGGATAATAAAACAGTACTGGCATAGGAAAAGAAACCCCTCACCCACCCACCCCACAACAAGACAGCTGACAAAGAACATAGCAGCAAGCTCTTCAAAGCAATCATTATGAAATGATATCAAAATGAACTTCTTGTCAGTTACCCCCATATCTTCAGCTCCTTATTGAAGTGTTAGAATGCACTCAACACTCCTAGGACCACATTTGAACTATTCCACGAGTACAAACATAATAACAAATATATATATGCATATACATATAAAGTAATATCGCAGAACAAAAATAAATAAACATGCTGCTTCAACAAATTAACATAGACTCTGGCAGGTTGTACGCACTCGCATGTAGCAGCAAACTAAGTTCAACGTTGGGTGATATACTCACATACTTACAGCCAGGGTGATTGTAATACTAATGATTAAGAAAGCTGCTCCATACCAGCTGTGGTCTGATCACCGAAATCGTATATGGTAATGACCAGAGTAAAGATAGCATGTTAGCAGTTGCAAACAGCCAGGCATAGCCGTCAAGCAGTCATTTACGGTGGAACAGATGAAGGCAGGTCATCGATGTATTTCCGTGCCTCATCAGTCGAGCGGAGCCACTTCTTGTCTCCGCTTGGAAGTGTGATGCGGAGCCGTGCAGGATAGAGGAGAGATGGTTTGAGCCCTCGGTTGTAGAGATCTGCCATGACTGCTCTGTACTCGGCATGCTGGCTTTGCTTTGAACGTCAGGACTGTAGTCTTCGACAACTCGGATTTGCTGGCCGCGGTACGCCAGTTTCCCTCTACGGTGGGCCTCGCGGACCAGAAGGTCCTTGATCTGATAGCGGTGCAGACGGAGAATGACAGGACGCAGTCTCTGACTGGGGGCTGGTTTTGCTGTTAGCGAGCGATGAGCCCTGTCAATCTCGTACTGAGATGGAAGCGTCCAAAAACCTTGCACAGCAAATCAGAAAAAAAGGCTGTAGGTTTCGCACCTTCAATAGACTCCGCTAGACCCAAGATGCGAATGTTTTGTCTTCTGCTCCGACCCTCTAAGTCAATAACTTTAGCCGTTAGCTTGGAGTTGCTTTCCTGTAGGTTAGCGCAGACACTTTCCAGCTCACCGACACGCTGACTCAGGTCATCCGCAGCGAGCTCTAACGACGAAAGGCACTGCCCATGCTCGTCAACTGTGGAGCGAACCTCGTCAAATTTATTTTCCAGCTGGTTGAAAGATGTTTTAAAGTCGTCGGCTAGCGACTGCCTGTGCTGCTCAAGTAGCTCCGAAATAGCCTCCATGGTCAAGGCTTGGTCGTCTCTTTTCCCCGACTTGCCACGATGTGAAGTCATTTTCGAAGCAGGTGTATGTTAAACCAAAGTTAATAGCTCAATATAAATTGTACATTTGCAAAATAAAGGAGCGAATAAGTGAGAAAAATGCAGAGTAAAGGGGAGCGCTCGCGCGTTGTGTCTACTCCATGCGGCAGCCAACGGGAAGTCCTTGACTCAATGCCTTTAGGAATTATTACAAAAAAACACACCTAAACGGCTGATCTTTGACCTTTCCAAAAGTTGCACAGGTCTGAAACTCGGCACCCGGGATTGCAAAATCAAACACTGAAGGTATATAACTATATCTTATAAGATTTTATCTTTATTTTTATGTTACACAAATAGAAAAACACATTCAAAAGTTGAAATCATTGCAAAACCGAACAGTGAGGGTACAGAAGTATATCTTTTAAGCTGTTAACTTCATTTGTGAGGTTTATGTTATGGGACAGTAGAAAAATGAAAAAAGTCCCAAAACAGCCTTATCTCAGCGTATTGCGCACACAAACAGACACTAATAGAAAAACACTTGCAAACAGTGAAATCATTGCAAAATCAAACACCGAAGGTACAGAACTAAATGTTTTAAGATGTTAACTTCATTTGTGAGGTTTATGTAATGGGACAGCAGAAAAATTAAAAAAGTCAGAAAACAGCCTTATCTCAGCTGAATGCGCACGAAAACAGACACCAATAAAAAAACACATCCAAACAGTGAAATCATTGCAAAATCAAACACTGAGGGCTCACAAGTATATCTTTTAACATTTTAACTTTATTCCCTGAGGTTTATGTTAAGGGACAGTAGAAAAATGAAAAATCCGAAAATAGCCGTATCTCAGCGTATTGCGCACAAAAACAGACACCAATAGAAAAACACATCCCAACAGTGAAATCATTATAAAATAATATAATGATTGTATATAAAATATATAAAAATGAGTGTACAGAACTAAATCTTTCAAGATGTTAACTTCACTTGTGAGGTTTATGTTATGGGACAGTAGAAAAATGAAAGAAATCAGAAAACAGCCGTATTTTTTGATTTCTTTCAAAAAATGGAGTGGGTGGAGTGGCTCAGTGGTTAAGACCCTACCTTGTGTACCAAAGACATCATGGTCGCAAGTTCGATTCCACCCCTGGCTAATTGTACTTGATTCCATTGTAAGTCGCTTTGGATAAAAGCGTCTGCTAAATGACATGTAATGTAATGTAATGTATTCTCGCTGAATGCGCACACAAACATACACAAATAGAAAAACACATCCAAACAGTGAAATCATTGCAACATGAAACGCTGAAGTTATATAACTATATCTTATAAGATGTTAACTTTATTTGTGAGGTTAATGTTAATGGACAGTAGAAAAATAAAAAAAAATCAGAAAACAGCCGTATCCTTGCTGAATGCGCACAAAAACAGACACAAATAGAAAAACACATCCAAACAGTGAAATCATTGCAAAATCAAACGCTGAAGGTATATAACTATATCTTATAAGATGTTTACTTTATTTGTGAGGTTTATGTTATGGGACAGTAGAAAAATGAAAAAAAAAGAAAGAAAACAGCCGTATCCTTGCTGAATGAGCACAAAAACAGACACCAATAGAAAAACACATCAAACAGTGAAATCATTGCAAAATCAAACGCTGAAGGTATATAACTATATCTTATAAGACGTTAACTTTATTTATGAGGTTTAAGTTATAGGACAGTAGAAAAATGAAAAATCAGAAAACAGCCGTATCCCTGCTGAATGCGCACAAAAACAGACATAAATAGAAAAACACATCCAAACAGTGAAATCATTGCAAAATCAAACACTGAGGGTACAGAAGTATAGCTTATAAGATGTTAACTTTATTCGTGAGGTTTATGTTATGGGACAGTAGAAAAATGAAAAAAATCAGAAAACAGCCGTATTCTTGCTGAATGCGCACAAAAACAGAACAAAATAGAAAAACACATCCAAACAGTGAAATCATTGCAAACTCAAACACTGATGGTACAGAAGTATACCTAATAGGATGTTAACTTTATTTGCGAGGTTTATGTTATGGGACAGTAGAAAAATGAAAAAAATCAGAAAACAGCCGTATCCCTGCTGAATGCGCACAAAAACAGACAAAAATAGAAAAACACATCCAAACGGTGAAATCATTGCAAAATCAAACAATGAGGGTACAGAAGTATACCTAATAGGATGTTAACTTTATTTGCGAGGTTTATGTTATGGGACAGTAGAAAAATGAAAAAAATCAGAAAACAGCCGTATTCGTGCTGAATGCGCACAAAAACAGACACAAATAGAAAACACATCCAAACAGTGAAATCATTGCAAAATCAAACACTGAGGGTACAGAAGTATATCTTATAAGATGTTAACTTTATTTGTGAGGTTTATGTTATGGGACAGTAGAAAAATGAAAAAAATCAGAAAACAGCCATATCCCTGTTGAATGCGCACAAAAACAGTCACAAATAGAAAAACACATCCAAACGGTGAAATCATTGCAAAATCAAACACTGAGGGTACAGAAGTATATCTTATAAGATGTTAACTTTATTTGTGAGGTTTATGTTATGGGACAGTAGAAAAATGAAAAAAATCAGAAAACAGCCGTATCCCTGTTGAATGCGCACAAAAACAGTCACAAATAGAAATACACATCCAAACAGTGAAATCATTGCAAAAATTAACAATGAGGGTTCAGAAGTATATCTTATAAGATGTTAACTTTATTTGTGATGTTTATGTTATGGGACAATAGAAAAATAAAAAAAATCAGAAAACAGCCGTATCCTTGCTGAATGCGCACAGAAACAGACACAAATAGAAAAAGACATCCAACAGTGAAATCATTGCAAAAACAAACACTGATGGTACAGAAGTATATATTATAAGATTTTAACTTTATTTGTGAGGTTTATGTTATGGGACAGTAGAAAAATGAAAAAAATCAGAAAACAGCTGGATCCCTGCTGAATGCGCACAAAAACAGACACAAGATAACATTACATGTCATTTAGCAGACGCTTTTATCCAAAGCGACTTACAATTGAATTGATTACAATCAGCTAGGGGTGGAATCGAACTTGCGACCATTGCGATTATGATGTCTTTCGCACACAGGGTACCGGTCTTAACCACTGCGCCACTCCACCCCTCCAGATAACTTTGAAAACTTACTTTTTTCTCAAAACCCCTACCAACTGACAGTTGGAGACCTAACACTTGAACCCTGTATACTCTAGAGGCATGTCTAAAGCGACAAAAGTGTCTAAAAAGGCTGAAGCGGACGCCTCTCCTGCGGGCGACAGCACAGCGCTAGCTAGCATAGCCACTATGCTAGAAGACCACAGAGCTAGCATCGCAGTCGACTTCAAGTCAACATTTGCTGCTTTGGAACTGAGACTCGACAAGATGCAGACAACGATAAAGGAACATGGTCAGCGAATGGATTCATTGGAATCCCACGCTGAGCTGCATGCCCAACGAATTCAAGCACTGGAGGAGAGGTATGTAGCATTAGCAGAAAACAACACTAAGCTAACATCGAAGACTATCGATCTTGAGAGCCGCAGCCGTAGAAACAATATCAGGTTAATCGGAGTCCCGGAGTCAATCGAAGGGCCCAGGCCCACAAGCTTTTTTGCCGATCTCCTGTCTGAAGTACTTGGCGACCAAATCCTTCAGTCTCCTCCTGAATTGGACCGAGCGCACAGAGCACTCACCGCTATACCACAACCTGGCTCACGGCCCAGACCGGTAATTCTTCGCCTTCATCGATATCAGATTAAGGAGCTGATTATTCGGGAGGCTTGTAAGAGTCGTGGGAAACTTCAGTACCGAGGGTCACCAATCTGGTGGATTACACACCAGAAGTAGCCGGGGAACAATCTAAATATCCGGCAGTGATGGCTGATCTTTACAACCTCGCTCTTCGACCAGCGCTTCTCTTCCCAGCCCGCTTGCAGATTACTCTGGAGAGCGGGGCTAGGAAGAGATTTTCTTCTCCCGAGGAAGCCATCGTCAGCATGGCTAGCTTATCTACGGCTATTGTGGACTATGCTAACCTAGCTTCGTGCAGGGGGAGCTGTTTTCGTATTGGTAAGTCTTAACATTGAAACGGGAACCTGCTAACCCCAGGCACTCATCGTTCTTACAAGAGTGATATGCTGAGTGAGTTATTGTGTTTATTTTAAAGGGACTTAAGGACTGGTTGAACGCTGTAGGGCCTGGGCTTGATGTTTACCATTTAACTGATGTGCTGGACTCTGGCTCGGCTAGTTCAGGAGCTGGGGTTGCGTTACACTCCATTTAAATCTGATTCTAATTTTGAAGTTGATGTTAATTAGAGAACATAACAGCTTGTATCATTTTGTCTTGTTTAATTTTATTTAAGTTAACAGATTGTCAAACTTATGCATGGTTGAAACTATTATTATGATGGAAAAGGGTTTAACTTTACTGTTATTCTGCACTCAATGTTTAATTCTAGATGGTCAATACCCTGTATTTTATTTTTACTCTGCATTTACTTTTTTTTTATTATTTAAATTTTTTATTTTATCTTACCATTTTTATTTAATCACTTTATCTCATCTGAATCACTGTTAATATTCAGGTTGTTTTGATTTATACTCATACTACATGAGTGTTATGGAAAGTATGTACAGGGTTCATGTTCATTACTATAGGGGTCCCAACTGGCTTTTGAAAGCTGCGGGTGCTGGGACATGTAAAGGAAAGGAGAAAGGACAACGCAGAAAGGGAAGTATGTTCCTTTGGGTTTAGTTTTGGTAAAGGGGACTGGGAAGAGGGGACGGGGAAAAGTGTCTTCACCTGATTCTGTTTGTTTTGAGTTCTGTGCTATGTGTGTATTTATTTTGCATTGTGTTGTTTTTGTACAGAGGATTTCACTTGCTTTTCGCTGCTTACTCTGTGAGACTGACCTGACAATCTTACTGTTGGATGCTGAACTATGGCGAGTATAACCGGGGGGGTGCCGTGGGTGGATGGGTGAGGATTATATCACTAAACACTGGTGGGCTAAACGCTGCAATCAAACGTACAAAAGTTATGACACACATCAAAAATCTGAATGCGGACATAATGTTTCTTCAGGAGACACATTTATGTAACTCTGACCATAGAAAATTAAATAGACCTTGGATTGGCCAAACTTTCCACTCTCAATTTCAATGTTAAAACAAGGGGCACAGCCATACTAATTCGGAAAAATGTTCATTTCACCTTAGATAAAGTAATGACAGACTCAAATGGTCGCTATGTCATTGTTACCGGTATGTTGTATGAAAAACAGGTGATCCTGGCATCTGTCTATGCTCCCAATTGGGACGACCATAACTTTGTAAGCTCATTATTTTTTACTATTCCAAATTTAGATTCTCACCTTCTGATAATGGGGAAAGACATGAACTGTGTGATTGACCCTGCACTGGACAGGTCTAGCCTACGGTCAACCATGCCCATGAAAATGTCCCAGGCTCTTTCCACATTTATGGATCAATTTGGATTGGTGGACTCATGGCGATTTTCATACCCTTCTGTAAGACAATAATATTGATAGATAAAAAACTTATTCCAGCAGTTGTCTCTACCTGGTATTTACCCATAACAGTGTTGGATCATGCCACAATAATCTTAGATCTTCACTTTAGTATGAAGACAAAGGGATTCAGATATTGGAGGCTGGATCCTCTCTTGCTGGCAGATACTAACTTTTGCAAACAGATTTCTGAAGCGATCACTTTTTTCTGCGAAACTAATAAAAATGATGAAACCTCCCCATCCATACTATGGGATACTCTCAAAGCCTACATAAGGGGTAGAATTATCTCTTTCACATCTCATGCAAATAAAGTGCGCAGATCTCGGCAGAAGGAGCTGGAAGATGCCATTGCAGATTTAGATAGTTCACTTTCGTCCACAAACACACCAGATTTATATAAAGAAAGAATAAGGCTCCAAACGGAACTTGATCTTCTTCTCACTTCTGAAGCTGAACAGCTTCTCCTTCGTTCTCGGGGGTTGGTGTACGAACATGGTGACAAAGCTGGACGCCTCTTGGCTCATCAGCTGAAGGCAAGAACAGCATTGAATCAAATTACGCAGATAACTGACGACTCAGGCTTAATAACCTCTGACCCAGACATAATTAATAACACTTTTAGATCATTCTTTTCCCAGCTGTATACCTCTGAGTCTCTCGCAGATGAAGACCAACTAAATAATTTCTTTGAAAATTGGAATTACCTAAAGTATCACCCGATGATAATCTAAGACTTGACGCCACTCTTGCTCTCTCAGAAATTAAAGAGGCGATACAATCAACGAACAGCGGTAGATCCCCAGGACCGGACGGTTATCTGGTCGAGTTCTATAAAAAATTCTCAGATCAGTTAGCTCCTCTTCTACTCGAAATGTTTCACCACTCATTTCGACATGGTATTCTGCCACCCACTCTTACGCAAGCTTTCATCTCCCTGATTTATAAAAAGGGTAAAGACCCATTGAACTGCGCATCTTATTGGCCAATATCACTTCTCCCGGTGGATGTTAAAATACTTGAAAAAATTTTGGCTCGACGATTGGAATCTGTCTTGCCTATGATTATTTCAGAGGACCAGACGGGATTTATAGGGGAAGAGACTCTTATTCCAACATAGGAAGGCTTCTTGACGTCATCCTCTCTCGAACTACCTCTAACATCCCGCAAGTAATAATTTCTCTTGACGCCGAGAAGGCCTTCGACAGAGTGGAGTGGGCCTACCTCCTCTTCTCCTTGAGACAGTTTGGTTTTAATACTAACTTCATTTCATTACTCTACTCCACTCCCTGTGCCTCAGTGTGTACAAACAATCAACGCTCTCCTCCATTCCCACTTTTTCGGGGTACACGACAGGGGTGTCCATTGTCCCTGTTATTATTTGCACTAGCGATTGAACCACTATCAGCTGCTCTAAAAATGGGGGAGGGATTTGGGGGGATTGAAAGATGGGGCATAAAACATCAGGTTTCATTATACGCAGATGATCTGCTTCTCTATGTAAGTGATCCCGTGTTAAACATCCCACGCATTCTAACATTATTAAAATCTTTCGGTGATCTATCTGGATATAAGCTAAACATTTCTAAAAGCGAATAATTCCCAATCAGCCAATTAGCTGTAGACATATTACCTTCAGTTATGCCCTTTAAACTAGCAAACAAAGGATTTAAATATCTTTACACGTTCCTTACGCACTATGAGAGAGCAAAATCTTACTTCATTAACAACAACGGTCAAAACCGATTTACAAAGATGGAATTACCTGCCATTGTCCCTAGCTGGTAGGATACAAATTATAAAAATGAATGTGTTACCAAGATATCTGTATGTTTTTCAATGTCTGCCTATCTTCCTTCCCAAATCCTTTTTCACGGCTATAAATAATATTGTTTCATCATTCATCTGGGCTGGTAAACGACCAAGGGCAAGTCGTAAACTGCTTTGTAGGGATAGATCGGCTGGGGGACTGGGTCTACCCGATTTAATTGGCTACTATTGGGCAGCCAACATGCATAAAATAATTTCTTGGTTCACTTTCCCTCAATCCAGCTGGTGCCAGAGTGAGTCAGCCTCCTGCTCCTCATCTTTGCTAGCTTTGACATGTAGTACTTTGCCCCTTTCCCCGTCAAGTTTTACCTCTAATCCGGTTGTTTTGTGTCCAAAAAATATGGACACAAATACGACGCCACTTTGGTTGGCTCACCCTTCCTCTAGCAACTCCTATTTGCAATAATCACTTGTTCATTCCAGCAAAGATTGACTCACGATTCTCCGTCTTAGAAAACAAGGAGCTACGTAGTCTGGGAGACTTGTACATTGATGGTATATTTGCGAGCTTCAACCAATTACTTTCTATCTTTAATTTACATAAATCAGACTTTTTCCGGTACTTCCAGTTGCGGGACTTTGTAAAAACGCACGCTACATCATTCCCACAGACACCTGCACCCAGTGGGATGGACCTGGCTCTCAAAGTTAAAACCCTGTCAAAGGGCCATATCTCCTATTTTTATTGTCCTTGGCCAATGAATCTATTTTACATAAGATCAAGGTGAGCTGGGAGTCAGAACTCGAAATTGATTTCTCTGAGATCTTCTGGGAGAGAGCTATGGGGATTGTTAACTCGTCATCCAGTTGTGCTCGATTGTCGTTAATACAATTTAAAGTCCTCCACAGGTTACACTATAGTAAGGAAAAACTATCAAGGCTCTATCCAGATAAATTTGATGAGAACTGTAATAGATGCTCGCAGAACTCATGCAATCTTACTCACATATTCTGGGCTTGTCCCAAGCTGTCTGAATTCCATTTCAGATATATTAAAAGTAACTCTAGTTCCAACCCCGCATGTCGATATTTTCGGCACACCCCCATACGGATTCCGTACTACAGCTATTCAAAATAATGTTATTGCCTTTGCTTCCCTTACTGCTCGTAAAAGAGTTCTTTTATTATGGAAGTCTCTTCAATCACCATCAATCAAAGTTTGGTTACATGATATTTTGGGGCTTCTGAAACTGGAGAAGATCAAATTCTCAGAGGGTCAGCTAACAGATTTTATACTCATTGGAGACCACGACTTGATTATTTAGATGGGCTACCTGCTTTAGAGGTTTCTCTGTAATGTTCCACTGTGTGAGTGTATATGTACTCTTTCCTCTGTTCCGGTCCACCTGTGGCGGGTTCCCCCATGATTTGTTCACCACTTACTCCAATATAACAAACTTATTTTGTTAATTGAGGAGTAGGCAGCCATTGATACTTTGCACATTTAATTTTCAGCATGAGCATCTTACATTCTTATTTTATTCTTGAATTACTTCTGTTTTATTTGATATGTATGTAAATGTTTGTATGTGTATATGTATTTTTATTTATTTGTGTTTATTTTATGTATTTGTTTGTTTGTTTTTATTTTGTGTCTTACCTGTTTCACATGTATGTAATTTTTTTTTTTTCATGATATACTTTAATTGTTTATGAAGACCATGGATGGGGGAGGGGGGGTTGTTCGTTTATGTTTAAGTTTAAAAAAGAAAAATATGTTGTATTCATTCATGCACTTTCTGCACATGCACTTGATAAATAAATGTTATAAAAAATAAAAAAAAACAGATAAAATAGAAAAACACATCCAAATAGTGAAATCATTGCAAAGTCAAACACTGAAGGCATACAACTATATCTTATAAGATGTTAACTTTATTTGTGAGGTTCATGTTATGGGACAGTAGAAAAATGAAAAACATAACAAAACAGCTGTATCCCTGCTGAATGCGCAAAAAAACAGACACAAATAGAAAAACACATCCAAACAGTGAAATTATTGCCAAATGAAACACTGAAGGTATATAACTATATCTTATAACATTTTAACTTTATTTGTGAGGTTTACGTTATGGGACAGTAGAAAAATAAAAAAAATCAGAAAACAGCCGTATCCTTGCTGAATGCGCACAAAAACAGACACAAATAGAAAAACACATCCAAACAGTGAAATCATTGCAAAATCAAACTATGAAGGTATATAAGTATATCTTATAAGATGTTAACTTTATTTGTGAGGTTCATGTTATGGGACAGTAGAAAAATGAACCCTTCCGAAGGTTGCACAGGTCTCAAACTCTGACCCGAGGATTAGGCTAAGTCCCTGATACACATACGGAAAAATCTGACTCCTGGCTCAATGCCTTTAGGAATTATTACAAAAAACACACCCAAACGTCTGACCTTTGACCTTTCCGAAGGTTGCACGGGTCGGCACCCTGGATCAGCCAGGAGTCCTTGATACACATACAGAGAAATCAGCATCCTGGCTCATTGCCTTTAGGAATTATTGAAGAAAAGACAGTTTCCCATCTTTTTTACGTTTGAATTTTACAGACTGTCTTTTTGTCAGTCTTCTTTGGCCGGGGGAAAAAAGCCCAAAGTCCTGTGTCCAAAAACTGAAAATCAGGTCATGTCAGACTCTACACAGTCACAGACACTTTGGCCAGAGTGGAAGTTTTGGAGGAATTGCGACTACAGGTCGCAGGAGTGTGAATTTTCCATATGTCGTTTGGGGTCCCAAGACGAGTGGAACGACGAGGGAATATAAGTATATCTTATAAGATGTTAACTTCATTTGTGGGTTTTATATTATAGGAATTATTACAAAACACACACCCGAACGGCTGACCATTGACCTTTCCAAAGGTTGCACAGGTCTGAAACTCGGCACCCTGGATTAGCCTTAGTCCCTGATACACATATGGAAAAATCAGACTACTGCCTTAATGCCTTTAGGAATTAGTACAAAAAACACACCCAAACGGCTGACCTTTGACCTTTCCGAAGGTTGCACAGGTCTGAAACTCGGCACCCAGGATAAGCCTTAGTCTCTGATACACATATGGAAAAATCAGACTCCTGGCTCAATGCCTTTAGGTATTATTACAAAAAACACACCCAAACGGCTGACCTTTGACATTTCCGACGGTTGCACGGGTCTGAAAGTGAGCACCCTCGATCATCTTTAGTTCCTGATACACATACGGAAAAATCAGACTCCTGGCTTAATGCCTTTAGGAATTATTACAAAACACCAAACGGCTGACTTTGACCTTTCCAAAGGTTGCACAGGTGTGAAACTCGGCACCCTAGATCAGCCTGAGTCAATGGTACAAATACAGAAAAATCAGACTCCTGGTTTAATGCCTTTTGGAATTATTACAAAAAACAGACTCAAACGGCTGACCCTTGACCTTTCCGAAAGTTGCACAGGTCTGAAACTCAGCACCCTAGATCAGTCTTAGTTCCTGATACACATATGGAAAAATCAAACTCCTGGCTAAATGCCTTTAAGAATTATTACAAAAAACACACCGAAACGGTTGCCCTTTGACCTTTACGAAGGTTGCACAGGTCTAAAACTCGGCACCGAGGATTAGGCTAAGTCCTTGATACACATACAGAAAAATCAGACTCCTTACTCAATGCCTTTAGGAATTATAACAAAACTCAGCACCCTAGATCAGTCTTAGTTCCTGATACACATATGGAAAAATCAAACTCCTGGCTAAATGCCTTTAAGAATTATTACAAAAAACACACCCGAACGACTGACCTTTGACCTTTCCGAAGGTTGCGCAGGTCTGAAACTCGGCACCCTGGATAAGCTATAGTCCCTGATACACATACGGAGAAATCAGCATCCTGGCTGATTGCCTTTAGGAATTATTACAAAAAACACACCCGAACGGCTAACCTTTGACCTTTCCGAAGGTTGCACAGGTCTGAAACTCGGCACGCTGGATTATCCTTAGTCCCTGACACACATACGGAAAAATTTGACTCCTGGCTCAATGCCTTTAGGAATTATTACAAAAAACACACCAACTGCTGACCTTTGACCTTTACGAAGGATGCAAAGGGCTGAAACTCGGCACCCTAGATCAGTCTTTGTCCTTGATACACATACGGAAAAATCAGACTCCTGGCTTAATGCCTTTAGGAATTATTACAAAAAACACACCCAAACGGCTGACCTTTGACCTATCCGAAGGGTGCACAGGTCTGAAACTGGGCACCCTAGATTAGCCTTAGTCCCTGATACACATACGGAAAAATCAGACTCCTGGCTTAATGCCTTTAAGAATTATTACAAAAAACACACCTGAACGACTGACCTTTGACCTTTCCGAAGGTTGCGCAGGTCTGAAACTCGGCACCCTGGATCAACTATAGTCCCTGATACACATACGGAGAAATCAGCATCCTGGCTCATTGCCTTTAGGAATTATTGAAGAAAAGACAGTTTCCCATCTTTTTTACGTTTGAATTTTACAGACTGTCTTATTGGCAGTCTTTTTTGGCCGGGAGAAAAAAGCCCAAAGTCCTGTTTGTTCTGTGTCGAAAAACTGAAAATCAGGTCGCGTTAGACTCTATACAGTCTTAGACCCTTTAGCCAGAGTGAAAGATTTGGAGGAACTACATTTCATGTCGTTTGGGGTCCCAAGTTTGGGGTCCCAAGTCCAGCGGAACGACGCCAGTCTCATGCCGCATCCCGGAAATAGCTTTATCTCAGTGTGATGCACACACAGAAAGACATCAATAGAAAAACAAATCCAAACAATGAAATCATTGCAAAATCAAACACTGAAGGTATATAACTATATCTTGTAAGATTTTATCTTTATTTTTATGTTATGGGACAGCAGAAAAAAAAAAAATCAGAAAACAGCCTTATCTCAGCTGAATGCGAACACAAACAGACACCAATAGAAAAACACATCCCAACAGTGAAATCATTGCAAAATCAAACACTGAGTGTACAGAACTAAGTCTTTTAAGATTTTAACTTTATTTGTGAGGTTTATGTTATGGGACAGTAGCAAAATGAAAAAAGTCTGAAAACAGCCTTATCTCAGTTGAATGCACACAGGAAAAGACACTAATAGAAAAACACTCACAAACACTGAAATCATTGCAAAATCAAACACTGAGTGTACAGAAGTATATCGTTTAAGATGTTAACTTAATTTGTGAGTTTTATGTTATGGGACAGTAGAAAAATGAAAAAAGTCAGAAAATAGCCTTATCTCAGCTGAATGCGCACACAAAGAGACACCAATAGAAAAACACATCCCAACAGTGAAATCATTGCAAACTCAAACACTGAAGATACAGAAGTACATCTTATAAGATGCTAACTTCATTTGTGAGGTTTATGTTATGGGACAGTAGAAAAATGAAAAAAATCCAAAAACAGCCTTATCTCAGCTGAATGCACACACAAACAGACACCAATAGAAAAACACATCCCAACAGTGAAATCTTTGCAAAATCAAAGACTGAAGATACAGAACTAAATTTTTAAGATGTTAACTTCATTTGTGAGGTTTATATTATGGGACAGCAGAAAAATGAAAAAAATCCAAAAACAGCCTTATCTCAGCTGAATGCGCACACAAACAGACCTCAATAGAAAAACACATCCAAACAGTGAAATCATTGTAAAATTAAACACTAAGAGTACAAAAGTATATCATATAAGTTGAACACTTCATTTGTTCAGTTAACTGTATGGTTATTTGTCATAATCAAACTTTAAAAAAATATTTTTCAACAAGTGTTGCTTTCACAACACACATTATTATTGTAATCATATCATTATTATAATTATTATTATTATTATTATTGTTGCTGTTAATATTATTATTGTTATCATCACCATCATTATCTTTATATCATTAATACATTGACATTATATTAATATAAAAAACCAAAAACGTGCGCACTCATTCTGTTGGGAACAATGACATGATGATGCTGAAGGTGGCTCCACATTCACTTCTGATTTTCATTAAGTTTCGATTCCACCTTAAGAAAATGCACATTTCGGCCAGTAGGGAGAAGTGCAAATTCAGGAATGGTTGCAATAGAATTCAGTCAGCATTCATATTTTAGATGGACTTCCTCCTATAGTCCACAGTAGATATGGACATCACTGGAAAAATAAGGAGCTGTAGTATGCAAAGCATGTGACATATTTCATGGGAAATCATATTAGGCCATTAGAGGGCAAAATAATTGTGAAAATCTTGACTTTTGAGCTTGATTTTCTCCAAAATTCTCAAACCAGGAAAATTCACCACAAATACCTGATCACCATATGACAATATCAAAATTCTAAGATCATATCTTGTCTCATGTCATGATATAGATATAATATTGTCAAGCCTTCCTCATCATAGTTCACATTCCATTTGTCAGAGATAAAATATGAATCCATAACCCATTTTGAGAGGCAGGTTCTCATAAGGTTGGGAAGTGTCAACTAACTGGGTTGCCACTGATGGGTAGACTCCCCTGTTTAAATGTTGGAGTTTAGTATTTTGGGCAACACCATGTTAGTTTTTGAAACCAGAAACAACCATAGTTATAAGAGAAGGGATGGATACAAATAGCTTGTCCACTACAAATCCACCTATAACTACAACTTTGCAACCATGAAATGCAGATGAAATGCAGAGCTGTCAATCACACATGGTGGGACTGACAGCGCTGCATTTAAATGTAAAATTAAATTTACATTGTGGACATGCAGCTCGACTGAAGAGGAACTAAGACCATAAACCCTTTAAAACAATGTATGCAGGGCACCAGACTAACTTTTTACTAGGAGCACAGTAGCTCCCCCTATAACTGAATGTTTTAGGAGAACAAGCAGAACCTTTAGGGGCGCACACCTTAAACATTTCCTCTCATTTTCACTGTAATACTGATCAATACTTTGATAATAATTGAAGAAATTGAAATGTGCTGTTTAGAATTCCCAGTGAATTTTATTGTGCACTTGTTTGTTGAAGAATAAGATCACATAAGAGACATTAAGTGTACATAAAATACCATCACTGTCACTACAGTACAATTATTAACTAGAAGTGGCCCGGTACTGTCCAGTACACAGAACCGGCACTTTTATTTGTGTACTGGCACGTTTCACAAGATGCCGGTAATCTCTTATCAGTCCAATTCATGATTGTGGTCCAGAGCAATAATGTCTCAGGGTACACTATGTGACCCTGTTCTCGCAAAAGTCAAGTGTTTATTCCTTGAGTTTGGAGTTTTTATTTTCTATCTACTCTCTATCTGGAAGATGACCACTGTGGCGACCATCATCATGCTTCAAAAGCATGATGAGCTCTTGCTCAAAAAGTAATAAATTGATAAAGTTAGGTTGCCATGGAAATGTATTATCTGAAGCTCTGCCAGACCAGGGCAAGAGCCAGTAGAGATTAATCCTGCTGATGATTCCATTTTGTCAGCTGTCACTCTGATTGGTAAATAACTGAATTAACCCCTATGAAAATATTATGCTGTATGTCATTCAATCAAGTAGCTACATCTTATATTATTTTGACTGTAATCAATTTTACAATCATTCATGCCTACTGTGGTTATTAGACCACCGTCATTCAGGTCAGTAAGAGGTTTGATAATATTCTTCATATATTATTGCATTATTTGAGTTAAAGGCTCCAGAAAAAAACAAAAAAAACACTGAATGCTGCCATTGTGAAAGGTCAACTGTTAAGAAACCAGTACATTTGAAATTAGTTCACTTAATTTTGAGTTGTTTTGGTGCAATCTTTCATGAACAATAGTAGTGTCACACTTTCCATGTGCATTTTATTAATTTGGCACAGGACGTGGTTATCTCCCTAAATGATGTTTAGTTCACTAGACATTCAAGAAACTGGGATGATGACATCATATTTAAGAACGAGAAAGAGAAAAACACTGATTTCATATACTGATTCACATCTTGTTTTACACTAGATACACCTTGTGTAGGAGCTCATTATAATAATGTAAAATTTCACTTACCTCTAAATTTTTGAGCATCTTCCTGTGACATGTCAATAGCCTCCCTCTACCACCAACTTCCCCAGTAATTCCTTGGTCAGCGACTGATGCTGCAACTCCATTACATGTTCATCCACCTGCTGAGCAGACACTAACCTGTTAACGTTTTGGATATTAATCCGCTGCTGCTGTGGTGGGGAACTACGTTGCTTGGCTGGAGTGTGATGATGGTCGATAATTATCTTAAAGCTACAGTAGTAGTTGAAATAAACTGCCCCTTTTTTTCACCATACATGCATGGCAGAAATGTTCACTTCCAAGAATTTTTGTAATAAAAACATTGCAGATTAATCCTCTGCATTCTTTGTGCTTTTGGATTTTTTTTGAGGATATATTTGGCTGTGTTGATGCAAATTGCTTCAAATTTGGTGTAGGTGAAGTTATTTTTTATGTAATATAAATCTACCACTGTCAGGGAATATCAACATTTTTCATTATCATATAACACACAGCCAATTCAATAAATATCTGAAGCTAAAATGATATGGGTGTATTTTAGGGCTATCATAGTATGGTGTGAATGTGGGTTTAGGAATGAATGTGTGAATTTAGGAATGTGTGTGTGTGTGTGTGTGTGTGTGTGTGTGTGTGTGTGTGTGTGTGTGTGTGTGTGCGTGCGTGTGTGTGTATTTGCTGATTGAGTAATATGAACTTTTAAAACTGCAATGAAAGACTGGTTCATTCATCTTTTACATGTCATTTAGCAGACATTTCATCAAAGTGACTTACACCTTCATATTTATGAACATCAAACGTCAGTTTGACTGGAAACACTGCTCTTATTGAACCCCATCAGCTTTTTGAAATGTTGGCTCCTGATTGGAGTTTCTCGCAGATTTACAGTGACTGACAGCAGCGTCCTTTAATTGTGCATTGGCAATACAAAGAGAAATGTTCTGAAAATTATACAAGAACACTAATTCACAGTGGAAAGATTAGAAATGCTGCCTGTGGTACCTGTAAACGTGGTAGCATGGTGAACTGTGCCCTGGCAACAATCTAATATTTATGCACTGTGAAGCCTTCGCCATGTGAAACTGCTGCACAGCTCTGATCTCAGCTGCTGCCCAGGTCAACAACTCGCTTGTTTACTGAAACTTTAAAAAAAGAAAAAGTGCCACCAAAGTGACTGCACTTTCTTCAAGTCCACATTGATTCATTTTCTCCACACATTGGACTTAAATGAGCCTGGAAGGGTCTGCTCATTTTTACCAGAGACAGATACATTGAGTCTCCACCTTTTTTTCCACATATAAAAAAACATGCACTGTAGTTGACTTGAATGTTCAGACATATCTGCCTTCATTTCAACCAGCTAGTCAGTGAGTGAACATTTGTTTGTCAAAGGATTATCTTGTGGCGTTTTTTTTTTTCGATGACACATTGTTAAGTTATTGTTGTATTTGTTCTAATCCATATGTATGTGCATATCATTTCTAATGTATAGATTATAATGCTTTTCTTTTATGATTTGTTTTATGTTCTTTATTTTACATGCACTTCAAGAAATCTTACTTTCCTTTACGTTGTCGGTGCCCTTTATATGTGAAGGCTTCTTTTCTATAAACGTGAGAGCGTCATTGTCCGAAGGCACTTACGATATGAGAATAGAATAAACAAAACCTGTCAATGTGACGGATTGAATTGTCTCTGTATTACCAGCTGTTATTTTATTAAATAATTTGTCCAAAATGCCATTTTAATATCAGTATTTTTGTATTTTCTTATGCTTTGTTGTAATTACCTGAGGGCAACAGTCGGGGAAGCGTAGCACTGTTGAGCTACCTTACGCTGCACTTCACTCCTTTCTCTCAGTCATTAACATCAGTGATCTGAGGAAAGTGTGTGTCCGTGTATTTGTCACTCATTACTCCCCTTTTCAGGGCTTTTACATCAACATTCAAGGTGTTATTGTTTGAATCATGGCAGATGAAGTAAGAAACGCGACACGCATTCACGGTGCATTAAGAAGTCACATTGACCTGTCCAGGGTGCACCCCCACCTTACATCCTACGGTTCGTGTTCACACTGAATGAGACACATTGTAATACAAGACCAGAACTGGATGTTTGGATATTTCAGAGAGCAGAAATCTGAGAAACTTAAGTGATGGAAATATAAATAAATAACCACTCTTGCTCTCTTTTTGTGAAAAATGCGGGCTTCTGGAAATCACTTCACACATGCAACAAACGTGACTTACACAGAAATTACCGCTCTTTCAGGTAAATGTTTTGGTACTTTGTTATCCCTGAATTAATGGATATGATGTTTCACTGATCAATGCATCTGTATGATAAATATTACAGCACCTTGTGATTTGTTTTTGGATTTCAAATGATATTGTATAACAATAATATTTCTTATTCTTATCACCATCAGACAACACTTCATCTGTAGCTGAGATGGAAACAGGGTCGTCAGATTAAGAGGCACAGACATGTCAGTATGATGCTGCTCCAATGGACAACACAGGTGGACAGCAGGGTGCCACACTGAAAATCCCTGCATTCACCAGGGGCCGCAGCCAACTGGATGCAAAAGATGTGGAACAGACCAGCAAACTAGCTCACGCCAGGATCCACGTGGAATGAGTTATTGGTTGTATGCGCACCAAGTTTAGCATTAAATGGGACCATGCGTCTGGGTGTTGTGGTCAAATACGAAGGCGAGGAAAAGACTTTACTTGATAAGATTGTTGTTATATGCTCTGACCAATATGTGCCCAAGTGTTGTTCTGAAGCTACCTAACACCTAAGAGATTCAAGAGTTCTTTATTGTCATACCAACACACATTAAGACATGAGTCAGAACAAAATTTCAGTCTCTCTCCAGAACCGGGTTAGCCCAGCAATAAAAGAAAGAAGAAGAAAAGAAGAACCAACAGTTTAACTTAACAAAATATAAATTAAAAGATTAAAATTTTAAACCTCTGAAGGTAATTGGTGCAAAGGTGGCGTACAGTACTGGGGGCATGTGCAAAGTACAGTCCGTGGGGGGTGGGGGCTGCAAGGCTATGGGGGCTACAGAGATTCAGTAGTCTGACAGCTCCAGGGTAGAAGCTGTTCTTCAGTCTCATTGTCCTGCTCTTGATGCTCCGTAGCCTCCTGGCTAAGGGGAGGGGGGTGAACAGTGTGTGTGCTAGGTGGGTGGGATCTCTCATGATGCAGGTGGCCCTTTTTCTGCATCTGGAGATGTCCATGATGGTGGGGAGGCTGCTGCCCACAGTTCTCTGTGCAGCTTTCACCCCTCTCTGCAGAGCTTGAAATTTGGTGTAGGTGAAGTTAATTTTTATGTAATATAAATCTACCACTGTCAGGGCACATCAACATTTTTCATTATCATATAACAAACAGCAGGCCATTTCAATCAATAGCTGAAGCTAAAATGATTTAGGTGTATTTTAGGTATATCATAGTATGGTGTGAATGTGGGTTTAGGAATGAATGTTTGTGTGTGTGTGTGTGTATGTGTGTGCGTGTGTGTGTATGTGCAACTCCAGACACTTCTTGTTCTCACATCAAGTTCAACTCAACATGATACACAGGCACCTACACCTACAAAGAGGCTCATACACACATTCACTCCTTTGAGTAAAAAAAACAAACATGCATCTTGAGGGACTTTAAAGAGTTGCCCTCTACGTGAACCCAAACAAAAGTCTGGTTTTGTTTACACAGGTGGAATTACAGGTAAACACAATGTTTCACTTTGTTTGGGGCTCAATTCATCCTGACTGTCAAAGACACAGCCACAGACGCTGAAGACCTCGACCTCGTCAACGTCAGTCACAATGTACTGAAAAAGAAAAAGGTTAAATAATTTATCAAAACCGACCCTAACCCTATCATATTATAGTGATTACATGTAAAATAATTACATCAAATCAAACATAAGCTGGATGTTTTGTATGACCTGTGTGATAATCCGTTTTTGATGAAGTTTAAAATCCATAATTAGTAGTGTATGATTTCACTTTCACTGAACTCAGTACCACTTATACTTCATATACTAGTAGTATGGAGTACTTTTACTGTATACGTTTTGGAGGAATATAGGGTCAAAGTTCACTTTTTGCAACAAACAATAGGGTAATCATTTTTGATTAAGTATAAAATCCTTATTTTTTATCAGTAGTTTATGATTTTACTTTCCCTGGATTCAGTACCTCTTGTACTTCATATGCTATTAATATAAAGTACTTTTAATGTATACTTTTGGAGTAACCTGGGCTCCCTTCACACCAAGCAGTCTTATTTCTGGTTTTCAAAATAAAGTCCTATTGGATGCGAGTACAACATACTGAAAAATAAATGTTCAAATTATATGTCAATTTAATTTATTATATAACAATGATATCACATTATAGTGATTACATGTAAAATAATTGCTGAATATTTTCTAGTTTCTGTCATTTTTCAGCTTCTTAAATGTGAATATTTTTGCCTTTCGGTTGCAATTATAGGTAAACACAATACTTTATTTGGGGCTCAATTCATCCTGACGGTCAAGACACAGCCTGAGACGCTGAAGCCCTCGACCTCATCAACCATCAGTCACAATGTACTGATTATATATTAATTTTATATCAAAACAAACCCCAAGCCTATCACATTATAGTGATTACATGTAAAATAATTACATCAAATCAAGCATAAGGTAGATGTATTGTATGGCCTGTGTAATCATCCGTTTTAAGTATAACATTAATTCATATATTAGTAGTATGGAGTACTTTTACTGTATACTGGGTCAAATTTCCCTTCTTTTTTTTTTTACACTTGCACAATGTTCTTCTTGGTGCCAGTGATTTTATTGTGCAAGAAACACTGTGAATCTGTGAATATAGTAGAGAAGATGTTCATGAATGACCATCCATAATCTGTGTGGCGCTGTCTTTACTGTGAACTTCAAGTGGCAGTCACTCATTCATCATCCTCACGCTGACACCGACTGGCGAGAAACGGTATTGTTACTTGAGTTTTTGCTGGTTTTTTTTTACCAATGACAAAAGGTTTGAAATGGTATACGCAAGAAAAATAATGGGGGGGCGTACTTCATATACTAGTAGTATGAAATACTTTTACTGTATATTTTTTGGAGGAATATAGGGTCAAACTTCACTTTTTGTAACAGGGTAATCATTTTTTTGGCTATCAGGCAACTGTAATTTCACAGTATTGTTTTGTCAGCTGCCTAAATTATGTAAAATCCGATTAATGCTATGCTATTTATTTAAATCAATTCTGTAACACAACAAAGTGTGTAATAAATGAGGGTTAGGGTTAGGGTTATTACGTGAAAGCCAGTGCACTGATTAGATTACACTGAAATGATTTTCTTCACACATTTTGAATTTGAAAATGCTCAGTGGGAGGAAGTGGACCTGAGGTGTTGCCAAGGGGGAAGTAATCCTCACAACAGGCTCCCTGCTAAGTGAAATTCATTTTTGTGTTGGGGATACAATTGCTCAAATGGATCAAATACCTGAAACTGTGTGAGAATTCCAAGCATCAATAAACCATCGTTGGATTCCGATGCTGGCAGCTCAGGTTTGACAAACAGTATCGAACTCCATATCAAGAAGCTCTTGGTCCACCAGGTGAACCAAGGCGGCCTTCAGTGGAAGTGTTGTTCACTTCCTGTGGTTCTGTAAAAATGCAGAGCAGAAGGGAATTAAAAAAAAGTTTTCTGTTGCTTTTAGGTTTCAAGCCCAGACAATGGAACACATTTTAGGAAATATTTATTTTATTCCAAGAAAAGATTTGTGGGAAAAAGAAATGCAAATAATAGGTCACAACAGCATTCCTGCTTAAGCAATGAAAAGGGAAATAAAAAATAAAAAGACGGCTTTTAACCGGCTCATTCTGTCATGTCTCAAATTCCACATCCCATCACAAGTTAATAAGACATATTTCATATATATGGGGGTAGAGTGGCTCAGTGGTTAAGACCGGTACCCTGTGTGCGAAAGACAGCATGGTCGTAATGGTTGCAAGTTCGACTCCGCCCCTGGATGATTGTACTCAATTCCATTGTTAGTTGCTTTGGATAAAAGTGTCTGCTAAATGACATGTTATGGAATATTTTAATGGTTCATCAACTGGCCGTCACTTATTTACAGTGCTGCTTCACAGTATGTATCCTTTCATTTATAAGACCACCTAAATACAAAAAATACAAATACAATACAAACAATAGAAGAGGAGGGATGGAAAAAACCATAGTTAGTGGAGAAGTTTTTTTTTTTTACATCTACTGAAGAGGAACTAAGACCATAAACCCTTTAGAACAATGTTTGCAGGGCATCAGACTAATGTTTTAAAAGGAGCACAGAAACCCCCTAACTGAACATTTTAGGAGAGCAAGCAAAACATTTAGGGGCGCACACCTTAAATTGACCTGCAAAGCAAATATTCATATTTCCTCTCATTTTCACTGTATTACTGATCAATACTTTGATAATAATTGCAGACATTGCAATGTGCTGTTTAGAATTCTAAGTGAATTATATTGTGCACTTGTTTGTTGAAGAATAAGATCACATTAGAGAAATTAAGTGTACAGAAAATACAATCACTGTCATTACAGTACAATTATTAGCTAGTGCTTGAAGTGGCCCGGTACTTTCCAGGACACAGAACCGGCACTTTTATTTCCGTACTGGGACTTTTCACAAGATGCCGGTAATGTCTTGAGATTATCAGTCCAATTCATGATTATGGTTCAGAGCAATAATGTTTAAGGGTACACTATGTGACGTTCACCTGTTCTCGCAAAATTCCTTGAGTTTAGAGTTTTTATTTTCTATCTAATCTCTATCTGGAAGATGACCGCTGTGGCGACCATCATCATGCTTCAAAAGCATGAGTTAGCTCATCTACACACTCATACTTTCTGATATAATAAAAATAAACATGGAGCTGGCAAGTTGAGGCTTGAAAATATCAGAGGACCATGCACAGAAGGGATTAAGCTGTCCAGTATCCTGGACTATTTTTCTCAAAATAAGATCAATTTATAGCTCAGCTGAATGCGCACACAAACAGACACCAATAGAAAAACACATCTCAACTGTGACATCATTGCAAAATCAAACACTGAGTGTACAGAACTAAATCTTGTAAGATGTTAACTTCATTTGTGAGGTTTATGTTATGGGACAGTAGAAAAATGAAAAAAATCAGAAAACAGCCTTATCTCAGCGTATTGCGCACACAAACAGACACCAATAGAAAAATACATCCCAACAGTGAAATCATTGCAAAATCAAACAACTAGTGTACAGAACTAAATCTTGTAAGATGTTAACTTCATTTGTGAAGTTTATGTTATGGGACAATAGAAAAATTAAAAAAGTTCGAAAACAGCCTTAACTCAGTTAAATGCTTACACAAACAGACACCATTAGAAAAACACATCCAAACAGTGAAATCATTGCAAAATCAAATACTGAGTGTACAGAACTAAATCTTGTAAAATGTTAACTTCATTTGTGAGGTTTATGTTATGGGACATTAGAAAAATGAAAAAAGTTCGAAAACAGCCTTAACTCAGCTGAATGCTTACACAAACAGACACCAATAGAAAAACACATCCCAACAGTGAAATCATTGCAAAATCAAATACTGAGGGTACAGAAGTACATCTTTTAAGATGTTAACTTCATTTTGAAGTTTATGTTATGGGACAATAGAAAAATGAAAAAAGTTCGAAAACAGCTTCGAAAAAAACTCAGTTAAATGCTTACAAAAACAGACACCAATAGAAAAACACATCCCAACAGTGAAATCATTGCAAAATCAAACACTGAGGGTACTGAAGTACATCTTTTAAGATGTTAACAGCATTTGTGACATTTAAGTTATGGGACAGTAGAAAAATGAAAAAGAAATAGAAAACAGTCTTATCTCAGCGTATTGCGCACAGAAACAGTCACCAATAGAAAAACACATCCCAACAGTGAAATCATTGCAAAATCAAACACTGAGAGTACTGAACTAAATCTTTTAAGATATTAACTTCATTTGTGAAGTTTATGTTATGGGACATTAGAAAAATGAAAAAAGTTTGAAAACAGCCTTAACTCAGTTAAATGCTTACACAAACAGACACCAATAGAAAAACACATCCCAACAGTGAAATAATTGCAAAATCAAATACTGAGGGTACTGAACAAAATATTTTAAGAAGTCAACTTCATTTGTGAGTTTTATGTAACGAGACATTAGAAAAATTAAAAAAGTCACGAAACAGCCTTATCTCAGCTGAATGCGCACACAAAGAGACACTAATAGAAAAACACATCCCAACAGTGAAATCATTGCAAAATCAAACACTGAGTGTACTGAAGTATAACTTTTAAGATGTTAACTTCATTTGTGAGTTTTATGTAACGAGACAGTAGAAAAATTAAAAAAGTCACGAAACAGCCTTATCTCAGCTGAATGCGCACACAAAGAGACACTAAATTGAAAACACATCCCAACAGTGAAATCATTGCAAAATCAAATACTGAGGGTACAGAAGTACATCTTTTAAGATGTTAACATCATTTGTAACGTTTAAGTTATGGGACATTAGAAAAATTAAAAAAGTTCGAAAACAGCCTAAACTCAGTTAAATGCTTACACATACAGACACCAATAGAAAAACACATCCCAACAGTGAAATCATTGCAAAATAAAACACTTTAATGATTTTAAAACAAAATATTTAAGAAGTCAACTTCATTAGTGAGGTCTATTTTATGGGACATTAGAAAAATGAAAAAAGTTCGAGAACAGCCTTAACTCAGTTAAATGCTTACACATACAGACACCAATAGAAAAACACATCCCAACAGTGAAATCATTGCAAAATCAAACACTGACGGTACAGAACTAAATCTTATAAGAGGTTAACTTCATTTGGGAAGTTTATGTTATGGGACAGTAGAAAAATGAAAAAATTTGAAAACAGCCTTATCTCAGTTAAATGCTTACAATAACAGACACCAATAGAAAAACACATCCCAACAGTGAAATCATTGCAAAATCAAAAACGAGTGTACAGAACAAAATCTTGTAAGATGTTAACTTCATTTGTGAGGTTTATGTTATGGGACAGTAGAAAAATTACAAACATCAGAAAACAACCTTATCTCAACTTAATGCGCACACAAACAGACACCAATAGAACAACACATCCCAACAGTGAAATCATTGCAAAATAAAAACACTGACGGTACAGAACTAAATCTTTTAAGATATTAACTTCATTTGTGAGGTTTATGTTATGGGACAGTAGAAAAATGAAAAACATTAGAAAACAGCCTTATCTCAGCGTATTGCACACACAAACAGACACCAACAGAAAAACACATCCCAACAGTGAAATCATTGCAAAATCAAACACCGAGCGTACAGAACTAAATCTTATAAGATGTTTACTTCATTTGTGAGGTTTATGTTATGGGACAGTAGAAAAATTACAAACATCAGAAAACAACCTTATCTCAACTGAATGCGCACACAAACAGACACCAATAGAAAAAGACTTCCCAACAGTGAAATCATTGCAAAATGAAAACACTGACGTTACAGAACTAAATATTTTATGAAGTCAACTTCTTAAAGGTCTATGGGACATTAGAAAAATGAAAAAAGTCAGAAGACAGCCTTATCTCAGCTGAAGGCGCACACAAACAGACACAAATAGAAAAAACACATCCCAATAGTGAAATCATTGCAAAATCAAACACTGAGGGTACAGAAGTACATCTTATAAGATGTTAACTTCATTTGTGAGGTTTATGTTATGGGAAAGTAGAAAAATGATAAAAGTTCGAAAACAGCCTAATCTCAGCGTATTGCGCACACAAACAGACACTAATAGAAAAACACATCCCAACAGTGAAATCATTGCAAAATCAAACACTTAGAGTACAGAAGTATATCTTATAAGATGTACACTTCATTTGTTCAGTTAACTGTATGGTTATTTGTCATAATCAAACTTTAAAAAATATTTCTATAATGTTTTTTTCAACAAATGTTGCTTTCACAACACACATTATTATTGTAATCATATCATTATTATAAATATTATTACTATTATTGCTGTTAATATTATTATTGTTATCTTTATATCATTAATACATTGACATTATTTTAATATAAAAAAACAAAAACTCGCGCACTCATTCTATTGGGAACAATGACATGATGATGCTGAAGGTGGCTCCACATTCGCTTCTGATTTTCATTAACTTTCGTTTCCACCTTAAAAAAATGCACATTTCGGCCAGTAGGGAGAAGTGCAAATTAATTAATGGCTGCAATAGAATTCAGTCAGCATTCATCTTTGAGATGGACTTCCTCCTATAGTCCACAGTAGCTATGGACATCACTGGAAAAATAAGGAGCTGTAAAAGCAGGTGACATATTTCATGGGAAATCATATTAGGCCATTAGAGGGCAAAATCTTGACTTTTGAGCTTGATTTTCTCCAAAATTCTTAAACCATCAATCACCATATGACAATATCAAAATTCTAAGATCATACCTTGTCTCATGCCATGATATAGATATAATATTGTCAAGCCTTCCTCATCATAGTTCACATTCCATTTGTCAGAGATAAAATATGAATCCATAACCCATTTTGAGAGGCAGGTTCTCATAAGGTTGGGAAGTGTCAACTAACTGGGTTGCCACTAATAGGTAGACTCCCCTGTTTAAATGTTGGAGTTTAGTATTTTGGGCAACACCATGTTAGTTTTTGAAACCAGAAACAACCATAGTTATAAGAAAAGGGATGGATACTGATAGCTTGTCCACTACAAATCCACCTATAACTGCAACTTTGCAACGATGAAATGCAGAGCTGTCAATCACACATGGTGGGACTGACAGTGCTGCATTTGAATGTAAAATTGAATTTACATTGTGGACATGCAGCTCGACTGAAGAGGAACTAAGACCATAAACCCTTTAGAACAATGTATGCAGGGCACCAGACTAACTTTTTACTAGGAGCACAGTAGCCCCCCCTATAAGTAGCCCCCCCTATAACTGAAAGGGATTAAGCTGGGATATTGCATTGGTGTGTGTTTGTGTGCACATTTAGCTGAGATAAGGCTTTTTTCGGCCCTTTTTCATTTTTCTACTGTTCCATAACATAAACCTCACAAATGAAGTTAACATCTTACAAGATTTAGTTCTGTAACCTCAGTTTTTGATTTTGCAATTATTTCACTTTTGAAATGTGTTTTTCTATTGGTGTCTGTTTGTGTGCGCATTAACCTGAGATAAGGCTGTACCCTGATTTTTTTCATAATTCTACTGTCCCATAACACAAACCTCACAAATGAAGTTAAAATCTTAAAAGATTTAGTTTTGTACTCGCAGTTTTTGATTTTGCAAAGATATATCTTTTTTGATGTGTTTTTCTATTGGTGTCTGTTTGTGTGCGCATTCAGTTGAGATAAGGCTGTTTTCTAATTTTTTTCATTTTTCTACTGTCCCATAACATAAACCTCACAAATGAAGTTAGCGTCTTATAAGATGTACTTCTTTACCCTCAGTTTTTGATTTTGCAATGATTTCACTGTTGGGATGTGTTTTTCTATTGGTGTCTGTTTCTGTAAGCATTTAACTGAGTTAAGGCTGTTTTCGAATTTTTTTCATTTTTCTACTGTCCCATAACATAAACCTCACAAATGAAGTTAAGATCTTATAAGATGTTCTTCTGTACCCTCAGTTTTTGATTTTGCAATGATTTCACTGTTGGGATGTGTTTTTATATTGGTGTCTGTTTGTGTGCGCAATTCAGTTGAGATAAGGCTGTTTTCGAACTGTTTTCATTTTTCTACTGTCCCATAACATAAACCTCACAAATGAAGTTAACATCTTAGAAGATGTACTTCTGTACCCTCAGTTTTTGATTTTAAAATGATTTCACATTTGGGATGTGTTTTTCTATTGGTGTCTGTTTGTGTGCGCATTCAGTTGTGATAATGCTGTTTTCGAACTGTTTTCATAATTCTACTGTCCCATAACATAAACCTCACAAATGAAGTTAATATCTTTAAAGATCTAGTTCTGTACACTCAGTGTTCGATTTTGAAATGATTACACTGTCGGGATGTGTTTTTCTATTGGTGTCTGTTTGTGTGCGCATTCAGTTGAGATAAGGCTGTTTTCGAACTGTTTTCATTTTTCTACTGTCCCATAACATAAACCTCACAAATGAAGTTAACATGTTAAAAGATTTAATTTTGTACTCGCAGTTTTTGATTTTGCAATGATTTCACTTTTTTGATGTGTTTTTCTATTGCTGTCTGTTTGTGTGCACAATGCACTTGAGATAAGGCTGTTTTCGAACTGTTTTCATTTTTTTACTGTCCCATAACATAAACCTCACAAATGAAGTTAATATTTTAAAAGATCTAGTTCTTTACACTCGGTGTTCGATTTTGCAATGATTACACTGTTGGGATGTGTTTTTCTATTGGCGTCTGTTTGTGTGCGCATTAAGTTGAGATAAGGCTGTTTTCTAACTTTTTTCATTTTTCTACTGTCCCATAACATAAACCTCACAAATGAAGTTAACATCTTATAAGATGTACTTCTGTACCCTCAGTTTCATTTTGCAATGATTTCACTGTTGGGATGTGTTTTTCTATTGGTGTCTGTTTGTGTGCTTATTCAGTTGAGATAATGCTGTTTTCGAACTGTTTTCATAATTCTACTGTCCCATAACATAAACCTCACAAATGAAGTTAACATCTTAAAAGATCTAGTTCTGTACACTCAGTGTTCGATTTTGCAATGATTACACTGTTGGGATGTGTTTTCAATTGGTGTCTGTTTGTATAAGCATTTAACTGGTATAAGGCTGTTTTCGAACTGTTTTCATTTTTTTACTGTCCCATAACATAAACCTCACAAATGAAGTTAACATCTTAAAAGATTTAGTTCAGTACACTCAGTGTTTGATTTTGCAATTATTTCACTGTTGGGATGTGTTTTTCTATTGGTGTCTGTTTGTATAAGCAATTAACTGAGATAAGGCTGTTTTCTAATTTTTTTAATTTTTCTACTGTCCTATAACTTAAACCTCACAAATGAAGTTAACATCTTAAAAGATTTAGTTCAGTACACTCAGTGTTTGATTTTGCAATGATTTCACTGTTGGGATGTGTTTTTATATTGGTGTCTGTTTGTTTAAAGCATTTCACTGAGTTAAGGCTGTTCTCAAACTTTTTTAATTTTTCTAATGTCCCATAAAATAGACCTCACTAATGAAGTTGACTTCTTAAAATATTTTGTTCAGTACCCTCAGTATTTGATTTTGCAATGATTTCACTGTTGGGATGTGTTTTTCTATTGGTGTCTGTTTGTGTAAGCATTTAACTGAGTTAAGGCTGTTTTCAAACTTTTTTCATTTTTCTAATGTCCCATAACATAAACTTCACAAATGAAGTTAATATCTTAAAAGATTTAGTTCAGTACTCTCAGTGTTTGATTTTGCAATGATTTCACTGTTGGGATGTGTTTTTCTATTGGTGACTGTTTCTGTGCGCAATACGCTGAGATAAGACTGTTTTCTATTTCTTTTTCATTTTTCTACTGTCCCATAACTTAAATGTCACAAATGCTGTTAACATCTTAAAAGATGTACTTCAGTACCCTCAGTGTTTGATTTTGCAATGATTTCACTGTTGGGATGTGTTTTTCTATTAGTGTCTGTTTGTGTGCTCAATACGCTGAGATAAGGATGTTTTCGGATTTTTCATTTTTATAATGTCCCATAACATAAACATCACAAATTAAGTTAACATCTTACAAGATTTAGTTCTGTACACTCAGTTATTGATTTTGCAAAGATATGTCTTTTTTGATGTGTTTTTCTATTGGTGTCTGTTTGTGTGCGCATTCAGTTGAGATAAGGCTGTTTTCTAATTTTTTTCATTTTTCTACTGTCCCATAACATTAACCTTACAAATGTAGTTAACATCTTAAAAGATTTAGTTCTGTACACTCAGTTTTCTATTTTGCAATGATTTCGCTTTTTTGATGTGTTTTTCTATTGGTGTCTGTTTGTGTGCACAATGTACTTGAGATAAGGCTGTTTTCAAATTTTTTTAATTTTTCTACTGTCCCATAACATAAACCTCACAAATGAAGTTAACATCTTAGAAGATGTACTTCTGTAACCTCAGTTTTTGATTTTGCAATGATTTCACTTTTGATATGTGTTTTTCTATTGGTGTCTTTTTGTGTGCGCATTTTCCTGAGATAAGGCTGTACCCTGATTTTTTTCATAATTCTACTGTCCCATAACACAAACTTTACAAATGAAGTTAACATCTTAAAAGATTTAGTTCTCTACACTCAGTGTTTGATTTTGCAATGCTTTCACTGTTGGGATGTGTTTTTTAATTGGTGTCTGTTTGTGTGCGCAATTCAGTTGCGATACGGCTGTTTTCTTATTTTTTTAAATTTTCTACTGTCCCATTACATAAACCTCACAAATAAAGTTAAAATCGTATAAGATATACTTCTGTACCCACAGTGTTTGATTTTGCAATAATTTCACTTTTTGGATGTGTTTTTCTATTTGTGTCTGTTTTTGTGCGCATTCAGCAGGGATACGGCTGTAATCTGATTTTTTTCATTTTTCTACTGTCCCATAATATAAACCTTTTTCTAGTTGTGTCTCTCTGTGTGCACATTACGCTGAGATAAGGCTATTTCCAGATTTCTTTCTACGGTCCCATAATATAAACCTCACAAACGGAGTTAACATGTTATAAGATATATTTCTTCACCCTTTGTGTTTGAGTTTGCAATGATTTCATTGTTTGGATTTGTTTTTCAATTGATGTCTTTCTGTGTGTGAATTACACTGAGATAAGGCTATTTGCGGGACGCAGCACGAGACTGGCGTTGTTCCGCTCGTCTTGGGACCCCAAACGACATATGAAATTTCACACTCCTGCGATCTGTAGAAATGTATTTCCTCCAAAACTTCCACTCTGGCTTAAGGGTCTAAGACTGTATAGAGTCTAACACTACCTGATTTTCAGTTTTTGAACACAGGACAAACAGGACTTTGGGCTTTTTTCCCCCGGCCAAAAAGACAGTCTGTATAATTCAAACATAAAAAAGATGGGAAATAATTTTTTTTCAATAATTCCTAAAGGCAATACGCCAGGATGCTGATTTCTCCGTATGTGTGTCAGGGACTAAGGCTAATCCAGGGTGCCGAGTTTAAGACCTGTGTAACCTTCGGAAAGGTCAAAGGTCAGCTGTTTGGGTGTGTTTTTTGTAATAATTCCTAAAGGCATTAAGCCAGGAGTCTGATTTTTCCGTATGTGTATCAGGGACTAAGGTTAATCCAGGGTGCTGAGTTTCAGACCTGTGTAACCTTCAGAAGGTCAAAGGGTCAGCCGTTTGGGTGTGTTTTTAATTCCTAAAGGCATTCAGCCAGAAGTCCGATTTTTCCGTATGTGTATCAGGGACTATAGCTGTTTCAGGTGAGTTTCAGACCTGCAACCTTCGAAAGTTCAAAGGTCAGTCGTTGGTGTTTTTTGTAATAATTCCTAAAGGCATTAGCCAGGAGTCTGATTTTTCCGTATGTGTATCAGGGACTAAGGCTGATCTAGGGTGCTGAGTTTCAGACCTGTGCAACCTTCGGAAAGGTCAAAGGTCAGCCGTTTGGGTGTGTTTTTTGTAATAATTCCTAAAGGCATTGAGCCAGGAGTCTGATTTTTCCGTATGTGTATCAGGGACTAAGGTTGATCCAGGGTGCCGAGTTTCAGACCTGTGCAACCTTCAGAAAGGTCAAAGGTCAGCCGTTTGGGTGTGTTTTTTGTAATAATTTCTAAAGGCATTCACTCAGGGGTCTGATTTTTCTGTATGTGTATCAGGGACTAAGGCTTATCCAGGGTGCAGAGTTTCAGACCTGTGCAACCTTTGGAAAGGTCAAAGGTCAGCCGTTCGGGTGTGTTATTGGTAATAATTTGTAAAGGCATTAAGCCAGGAGTCTGATTTTTCCGTATGTGTATCAGGGACTAAGGCTTATCCAGGGTGCTGAGTTTCAGACATGTACACTCTTGGAAAGGTCAAAGATCAGCCGTTTGGGTGTGTATTTTGTAATAATTCCTAAAGGCATTAAGCCAGGAGTCTGATTTTTCCGTATGTGTATCAGGGACTTAGGCTAATCCTGGGTGCCGAGTTTCAGACCTGCGCAACCTTCGGAAAGGTCAGTCAGCCGTTTGGGTGTTTTTTTTGTAATAATTCCTAAAGGCATAAAGCCAGGAGTCTGATATTTCCTTATGTGTATCAGGGACTAAGGCTGATCTAGGGTGCGGGATTTCCAGACCTCGCCAACCGGAAAGGTCAAAAGGTCGGTCGTTTGGCATACCATGTTTTGTAATAATTTACAAAGGCATTGAGCCAGGAGTCTGATTTTTCCGTATGTGTATCAGGGACTTAGGCTAATCCTGGGTGCCGAGTTTCAGACCTGCGCAACCTTCGGAAAGGTCAGTCAGCCGTTTGGGTGTTTTTTTTGTAATAATTCCTAAAGGCATAAAGCCAGGAGTCTGATATTTCCTTATGTGTATCAGGGACTAAGGCTGATCTAGGGTGCTGAGTTTCAGACCTGTGCAACCTTCGGAAAGGTCAAAGGTCAGCTGTTCTGGTGTGTTTTTGTAATAATATGTAAAGGCATTAAGCCAGGAGTATGATTTTTCCGTATGTGCATCAGGGACTAAGACTGTTAAAATCTTATAAGATATAGTTTTATACCTTCAGTGTTTG
>NW_025322505.1:0-2500 GCF_019176455.1 Solea senegalensis
CCCAGGGCCTTAAGAATCTGAAATCCAGTTCTGTGGTTTGACTGGCCCCATGTTTCCACATGCAACCTCACCTGCAAACAAGGTCCTATTAGACGATATCAGATGTCAATCACGCTGGTGTCCACTCATTTGTGCTGTGCTTCATTGTCTATTTTCCTCTAAGAAGTAGTATAATTTTAAAAATTGGTTTCATTTGCTATTGAAGATGACCTCGAACTAGTAATTTAGACCTGGAAAATGTTTACTGGCGTTATAAATCAAGTGAAAAGTAGGGTCATGTTAGCTCTGGTGATTACTTAACATATTACAGTATTTACGCCTGGGCTGGCCTCCTGTGGGGAAACTGGAAAACTAGTTATACATTTTCATAGCCGACCTTGTAGCAAGAATTGCTAACGTAACAGTGATGTGATGTCTGTACAAAGTGAAAGTATTTTGCATTATTTTTCCCAATTTCCGTGTCTTATGGTATTTGATCAAATGGCGCTTTTCCACTTTGCAATTTTAGCAGGACTTGGCTTGGCTCGACTCTACTATTTTATGCTTTTCCATTAGAGAGTACCAGTACTTTTTTAGTACTTGCTCTGGTGAGGTTCCAAGTGACCTGACCTGATACTAAAATCTATTATTTCGTAAGTTCTCCTTTAATTAATCATGTTTATGATGATAATAAAACACAGGACAAAGTTTTCAGGCAAATAAAAATACTATTATTAAATAACTCAGAAATATTGTTTACATTTTTCTGTTTTATTGAGCGTCTTCTCTCACTTACTAACTGACCTGCCTTGGAGAAAATCCTTTCTCAGGTATGTTGCAATTACTGTCATAAAAATAAAAATACTTTTATTAAGTAACTCAGAAATGTTTATAGAAAAATTAAAACTTAAATTAATTATTATTAAATTAACTTAAATAATCTGCATTTGCAATTAACAACATCGCAAACATTGCGGGTTGCAGTGGTTTGATTTACAGCTGTATAGAACCTCCAAACAGCGCTCCTCTTACGCTCTGCCATCACGCAGCCACAACAGTGCACTGCTCGCCTCGCAGTGAGTGAGTGAGTGTTGCAGTGGAGGGGGGGGAGGGGCTATTTGAGCATGAATGAAGTGAGAGAAGAGCAGTGTTGTACGGCCAGTCGGTCACTCTGTAAATGCCTGGAGTTGTACTTAAGAATCGATCTCATCACACAAGTATCGATCAATACCCAATACCAACGTTAGTATCGATACTATCGATATTTTAGATCGATTCGCCCAGCCCTACCGAACAATGCTAATCACTTAAAAAGACTTAAAAATCCTGAAAACAAGAGTTAATCTCCAACATTTAGCAAGTACATGTCTTCAATCTCAATATGTAAAAGAGGAGTCTGGTGTATTTGGTGACAGCACTGTCGAAAGCTGCTGATCGTGAGCCAAGTCACAACCCGTTCAGCCCTATTTCAGTTCAGTGACTGTGTCAGATGGAGTCTGTGCTCAAATCTTTTTAATGAACTGATTCTAATGACTCAGTACATCGAAAACAAGTGCTTTGCTGCAGCACATCTGGCAGAATGGTGAGTGTGCCAGAGATGACATCATTGCAACCTGTAACAACCACGGACAGGTTTGAGGGAAGACTAGATTAGCAGATTTGTCTTTACAAGCGTCAGTGATCATGTGATCAGGTGGTGAAGAGAGTAGATGACCTTTTTATGGAGTGAAGTTGAAGTTCAAGGAGTTTGAGGAGTTTAGTGGTTAAATGGCTCAATGCTGGTACCAAATATAGAGGCCCCCAGCAGCATTTAGTCATCTAAAGATGCAATATGCAATATTAAGCTTCACACTATTGTCAGGAAACAAGCATTGGTGCCCCCAGCTGTGAGGGGGCCCCAAGAATGACTGATTATTTGTTGTAATACTTATGCAATGAATAGATCTGTTGTGCATAATTAAATAAAGACAATCTTGAGTATCGTAGAAAATTAACCTATTTCTTTATTTGTTATATCTTGTGGTATGTTAATTTGTTCTTGTCTCATAAATGGCATAAACATTTATAAACAAATATGCAATTTATTGATCTTCTACCATCTGATCCTCCACATGAGGGTTGAGGGAGGCGCTGGTGCTAATCCCAGCTAACATAATGTGAAAAGTGGGGTCACACCCTGGACAGGTCATCAGTCCATCACAGGGCCACATGGGGAGATAAACAACCATTTAATCTCACACTCATACTCCCAGTCAATTCCTTATGGCAAGGCCACTTTGATTAAAGTTATTATTATTATTTATTATTGTATTCAAGAGATCATAGGTCACCTATGTGTTGGCTTCAGGAAGACTTGAAGTCTAAACGAGCAGATTTCATGAAATGTCTTTGAACCACAGTTCTATTCATATAATCACACAAGAAAGACAAGCTCCCACTTGGATCTGTTGGACTCAAAGGCAGGAGATTATGAAGTGGAGCTACTGCAAATGTCTGCCTCTCTACATAGACACTACCAACA